>NW_020837950.1:68579723-68869682 GCF_003676395.1 Aethalodelphis obliquidens
TTTAAAATGGATAACCAACACGGACCTACTATATGGCACAGGAAAGTCTGCTCAATATTAAGTAACAAACTAAATGGGAAAAGAATTTGAAAAAGAATAGATACAAGTATATGTGTAACTGAATCATTTTGCTCTACACCTGAAACTAACACAACATTGGTAATCAACTATACTCCAATATAAAATAAACCAACATAGATAATGGAGTGAAGGGCACCATTTGGATCATCCCATAGGCAAAAAGAAAGAGTTACTGCTCTGTAATGATGGAGCAGCTGCTGTAGAAGACTAATTGTTGCTAGTTGTTTCAGCTCTTCCAACCTGAATAAACTCTGAAAGAGAAAGAGAGGGAGAGAGCAAGAGAGAAAAAGAAGACAAATTACTTGTAGTAAATTCTAAGCCCCAAATATATTTCCAGACAGGAATGGGGGAGAGTAGGGCATGGGGAGTTAAAGAAGACACAGACATAATGTAGAACCAGATGGATATTTACTAGGGAAGGGAAGTATGTGTGTTTGTGTGTTTCTTTTATCAGAGGTGTGAAAAAGTTAACTCAAAAGAGAAATTGAACTCAAAACTCATGTCTCCTTTTCATCATAGCACAAAGAGCAGAGGAGGGGAAAATAGCCCCTGCAATGAAAATTAAGTGCTATTAATGCCAGCTGTCTCGGATGGTTTTCCCAGTTTTTGAGTGATTAAAAGAAAAGTTACAACCACAACACTTCACCTGCTTATTCATATAGGACTTTGATGTTAGAACACAGTACTTGCTTTGGCATGGATGAAATACACAAGTTTACCTCATTAAGATCCTCAGGGAAGTTAAGCTACCAAAGATTGTTATTTTGATTTTAATTATATGATTTTTTTAAAAAAATAAAGCATGATAAATATATTGAATAAATATATTTAACTTTTGATAAAATATATTTAACTTTTGATAAAAATTTCTGTGCAGAAATCACTCCTGAGCACATGTAATTGTAGTATAGATACCAACAGATAAAACATTGATCTAACATATTCATTAAGATAACCTACTGAGGGCTTCCCTGGCGGCGCAGTGGTTGAGAGTCCGCCTGCCGATGCAGGGGACACAGGTTCGTGCCCCGGTCCGGGAGGATCCCACATGCTGCGGAGCAGCTGGGCCCGTGAGCCATGGCCGCTGAGCCTGCGCGTCTGGAGCCTGTGCTCCGCAACGGGAGAGGCCACAACAGTGAGAGGCCCGTGTACCGCAAAAAAAAAAAAAAAAAATTGATGACTAATAACATGCAGTATAAAAAACAAACAATGAAAAACAACTAATTCTAAACTTTCTTTGGGTTATTTGTATGGAAATATGTTAATATAAAAAAATAAAATAAGCAGCTCATGCAGCTCAATATTAAAAAAACAAACACCTCAATCCCAAAATGGGCGGAAGACCTAAATAGAGGTTTCTCCAAAAAAGACATACAGATGGCCAAGAGGCACATGAAAAGCTGCTCAACATGACTAATTATTAGAGAAATGCAAGTCAAAACTACAGTGAGGTATTGCTTCACACCAGTTAGAATGCGCATCATCAGAAAATCTACAAACAACAAATGCTGGAGAGGGTGTGGAGAAAAGGGAACCCTCTTGCACTGTTGTTGGGCATGTACATTGATACAGCCACTATGGAGAACAGTATAGAGGTTCCTTAAAAAACTAAGAATAGAATTACCATATAACCCAGCAATTTCACTACTGGGCCTATACCCAGAGAAAACCATCTTTCAAAAAGACACACACACCCCAATGTTCATTGAAGCACTATTTACACTAGCCAGGTCATGGAAGGAACCTAAATGCCCATCGACAGATGAATGGATAAAGATGTGGTACATATATACAATGGAATATTACTCTGCCATAAAAAGGAACAAAATTGGGTCATTTGTAGGGACATGATGGACCCAGAGTCTGTCATACAGAGTGAAGTAAGTCAGAACGAGAGAAACAAATATCGTATATTGACACATATATGTGGAATCTAGAAAAATGCTGCAGGTGAACCGGTTTGCAAGGCAGAAATAGAGACACAGATGTAGAGAACAAACATGTGGACAAAAAAGTGAGAAAGCTGGGGTGGGGGTGATGGTGGTGGGATGAACTGGGAGATTGGGATTGACATATATACATTAACATGTATAAAATAGGTAACAAGTAAGAACCTGTTGTATAAAAAATAAATAAAGCAATTGCAAAATAGAATATTTAATATGCTACATTTGGTGTAAGAAAGTAGAGACAGTAAGCAATAACCATATTTTTGCTTGTCTCTGTGAAAAGAAACACAAAAAGTATAAAGCACACCCCAAAATCAGGTCACCAATAAGAGGTGAGGTTGGAAAGTGGACAAGAGCAAGTGACACTTTCTATAAATGATCTTTGTAAGACCTTGACTTCTGCAAGCATGTGAATGCTATTTATATTTTTTACCTTGAAATAAGAATGGGAGGAAGGAAAAGCTAAAAATGAAAACAAACAGAAGCAAATTAACCCAAATGTATTTCAAATGAATAAGATACCCAAACAGAAATGATTATTTGAAATATGTATACAGTATTTGCTCATTTAGAAAATGAGCAAATATTTTGATGTTTTGGGTGGGGGCCAGCGATCTCACTTTGGAAGAAAAGATTTCAAATATTGAAAGGGATAAAGAAAGAAAATTGTTGGCCAGCTTGAATTGGAGGTGCTGTTATGGACTGATTTCTAAAATATGTATGTGCATGAATATGCAAGTATATGAGTTAGATTCCTTGGAGAAATAGCTAAATGTATGGCTGGTTCAGGGAAGGACAAGATGAGACTAGAACATCTTGCCATGCCAGAAAGTAAAGAAGCACTTAAAAAAAAAAAAGCATGTCACAAGGACATAAGTACCACCTGAATAGGCTTCCACTGGCCAAATGTGGGACAGTTTGATCAGTAAAATAATTAAGGAGAGTGATGAATTATAAAATTTGAAATAAGATGTAATTAATGAGACCATGTCTATAATAAATGCTGGCTAGATGGATGGATGGGAAGAAAAAGTAGACTCATTCAGTAAAAAGGCCAAGTATGGACCATTAATTTTGGAGGGAATAATGGAGATAAATAATCATGTTGTAATTATTACTGGTGCATGTTGCTAGGATCTTAAAGTGTCTCCCTGTAGATTCAATATTGAAGATAAAAATGAGTATCTTAGTGTCTCAGCATAGATTAGCTATTAATTACAATGGAAAAGAGTAGTAACCATATAGCAGAGAAGCTTACAACACTTTGTACAATATTTGAGTAATTTTTAATAATTTTGCTGGTCCAAAAGAAATACCAAACAGTTCAATTTATTAAGGAAATTCAAGCAACTTATTAATAGCTATATCCAAAGATTTACTAACCATTTGGAAAAAATACACATATGTTGAAGGAAACAAATAACCATTTTCTTTCATTCCTAAATAACCTAATGGGATGTGTCTACCTTTTGAGCACTGAACAAATTCTCAAATTTGGAATCAGATTAGACTGTGAGTATCTACATTGCTTTTTCGTGGTCTTCTTTTCGTCACAGTGAACACTAAATACCTAGGTTTGCACCGTTATAACATCTTTGAAAGAACATAAGATGATCTAATCTAAATGTAAGCTGACCTCAAGCTAATAGTTTATGCAGTTACTAGCAGATGGCACGTGTCATTGTGTTTCCCTAGAAAATTAAAAGTATCCTTGGTCACCCCATGTGTTCACCATGAGACCCTAGGATGCATTGACCCATAGTCTGAGAACCATGTTTATAATGAACATATCAGAAGACACCTTGACATTATGATGAAAATTAATATTATTAATAAGGGGAAGATGGACATTGGGTGCCTCCAGAAGTGATATCTACACTAAGAGGGACAAAATATGGAATATTCAAGCTAGGAATATAAAACCTGAATCTAATCATAAGGAAGCAAGACAAACTCAAAGTTTTGTTTTTAAATAAATTTAAAACAACACCAGAGGGATGATAATTTTCATTAATATCAATTTATAAAGTGCAAAGTAAAGCTGACAATTTTTTCCAGATCTAAGGAGACTGAAGAGAAATGACAACTCAATAGAATACCTGATCCTAGACTGGATTGTTTTTTAAAATTTTTTTCTGTAAAACTATGTTTTTATATTTTTATTGTGGTATAATTGACATGTAACATTATATTAGTTTCAGGTGTAAAAGATAATTATTTGATATTTGTATATATTGCAAAATGATCACCACAATGAGTCTAGTTAACATCTGTCACCATACATAATTACAAACTTTTTTTTATTGAAGTATAGTTGTTTTACAATAATGTGTTAGTTTCAAGTGTACAGCACAGCAATTCAGTTTATATTTTTTTTCCTTCAGATTCTCTTCCCTTACAGGTTATTAAAAAATATTGAATATAGTTCCCTGTGCCATACCATAGGTCATTGATGGTTATCTATTTTAAGTATAGTAGTGTGTATATGTTAATCCCAACCTCCTAATTTATCCCTCCCCCCACCCCCATTTCCCCTTTGGTAACCATAATTTTGTTTTCTAAGACTGTAAGACTATTTCTGTTTTGTAAATAAGTTCATTTGTATCACATTTTAGATTCCACATATAAGTGATATCATATATTTGTTTTTCTCCTTCTGACTTACTTCACTTAGCTTGATAATCTGTAGGTCCATCAAGTTGCTGCAAATGCATTCTTTCTTTCTTTCTTTAGGCTGAGTAGTATTTCATTGTGTATATATTTATGCCACATCTTTTTCATCCATTTATCTGTCAGTGGACATTTAGGTTGCTTCCATGTCTTGGCTATTGTAAATAGTGCTGCAATGAACATTGGGGTGCATGTATCTTTTTGAATTATGGTTTTCTTTGGATATAGTTCCAAGAGTGGGGTTTCAGGAGAATATGGTAGCTCTATTTTTAATCTTTTAAGGAACCTCCGTATTGTTCTCCATAATGGCTGTACCAGTTTACATTCCCACCAACAGTGTAGGAGGGTTCATTTATCTCCACACCCTCTCCAGCATTTATTATTTGTAGACATTTTGATGATGACAATTCTGACCAGTGTGAGATGATACCTCATTGTAGTTTTGATTTGCATTTCTCTAGTAATTAGCGATGTTGAACATCTTTTCATGTGCCTTTCGGCCATCTGTATGTCTTCTTTGGAGGAATGTCTATTTAGATCTTCTGCCCATTTTTTGATTGGGTTGTCTGTTTTCTTGATATTGAGCTGTATGAACTGTTTGTATATTTTGAAGATTAATCCCTTATCAGTCACATTGTTTGCAAATATTTTCTCCCATTCTGTACGTTGTCTTTTTGTTTATGGTTTCATTTGCTGTGAAAAAGCTTTTAAGTTTATTAGGTCCCATTTGTTTATTTTTGTTTTTATTTCCATTACTCTAGGAGATGGATCCAAAAAGTTACTGCTGCAATTTATGTCAGAGTGTTCTGCCTATGTTTTCCACTAAGAGTTTTATAGTGTCCAGTCTTACATTTAGGTTCTTAATCTATTTTGAGTTTATTTTTGTGTATGGTGTTAGAGAATGTTCTAACTTCATTCTTTTACACAGTTGTCTAGTTTTCCCAGCACCATTTATTGTAAGAGGCTGTCTATCCTCCATTGTATATTCTCACCTCGTTTGTCATAGATTAGGTGAACATAGGTGTGTGAGTTTATTTCCATGCTTTCTATTATGTTCCATTGATCTGTATTTCTGTTTTTGTGCCAGTACCATACTATTTAAATTACTATAGCTTCGTACTATAGTCTGAAGTCAGGGAGCCTGATTCCTCCAGCTCCATTTTTCTTTCTCAAAATTGCTTTGGCTATTCAGGGTCTTTTGTGTCCCAATACAAATTTAAAATTTTTTTCTTCTGGTTCTGTGAAAAAAGCCATCGGTAATTTGATAGGGATTGCATTTAATCTGTAGATTGCCTTGGGTAGTGTGGTCATATTGATGATATTGGTTCTTACAATCCAAGAACATGGTATATCTTTCCATCTGTTAGTATCATTTGCCATTTCTTTCATCAGCTACACTGGATTCTTTACTGGAGAAAAAAAAATTTGCTACAGAAGATTATTGGAGCAATCAGCAAACTGGAATATGCAGAGCAATTTAGATAAAAGTATTTTATCAATATTACATGTTCATAATTGCACTGTGGTTATATAAAAGAATGTCCTTATTCTTAAAAAATACATACTGAAGTATTAGGGATAAAGGGCAATGAAATATACAACTTACTCTGTTCATAGTGAAAGAAAAAGATAATGAGAGAGAGTGAGCAAAAGATACATCAAGTGAGTTTATATAAAAATTGTTATTTATCTACTTGGTAAGTATTTTGCAACAAGAGGGGTCTTTTTAGGAAGTCTGTAGGAAGTAAAATATTTTCACGTTTCACTCTGTATTTGTTCACCAGTATATGTCAGAAAACTTTCCAGAAAATAAAGTATGGAAGAATTATTTTAAAGATGTCATGAAATTCTTCTTCCTTTGATTACAAAGATTTTTTAGATACTTTTTTTTCTGTTATTAATTCCATAATCTTCCTTTCAAGTTTGTCATAGACAAACCAGATAAATTATGCGTTTATATTACTCATCCAATTTTGAGCTAATTAGATTGTAAATAGCTTCATCACTTTCATATTTTGATCTCTATTTTAAAAATCTGTGCATATTTAATTAATGTAGAAACACTGATAAATTAAAATTACAACCTTATACAGATTTTTCAGATACATAAGATACTGTTTTATGTCTTCTGAAATTAACATAAATTGAAGGATCATAATGTTAAAACAGACACATTTATTGCACTTACTTCACCTTCTAACACAATGTTAATGCTTTCATGATGAACAGTACTTACGGAGATACCAAATGCTTCGAGCTGGTGTGTTTGAAAATATAGTGATAGGCACCGTCCAGTAATGAGAAATGATCATGATTATGCACAAATGATTCCATCTGTATTTTAACTTGCTCCAGTCTTATAGTGTCCAAGCATAGTATCTGATGTATTCGTAAAATAATAATTTTTGAAATAATGGAGGAGGAATTATGCTTGTAGGCAGTGGATAAGGATTGCTACCATGTTGATAATTATCCTCACCTCTGTTAGCTTAAGAAAGGAAAACAAGTCTGATCATTATAGTTAATGTTTTGTCAGAGTTAAGGCAGTGGGTAGGAGATGTGAGCCTGTTGTCTCTGTAGGATTTTGAACCACAGAATGGAATGGAATGTAAAACAGATGGTAACCTCTATTTAAATTTTATGCACACTATCCAAAAAATGTCTTCCCTAAAAACCATATAGTGTCCTCTTTTCCCCACTCAAAATTCTGTACCCTCCCCATATCTTACCCTTGCAATCTATCATCTACTGCAACTTCATCTCAATAAGTTTTAATTCAGTAACCTTATTGCTCTTCACCCAAACGTTATATACTGTTCACTATCATTGTGTTCTTAAGTGTTTCATGCCTTAACTGAAGTATGTCTCCTTCCTTGAGAATTACTTTATATGTAACCCTACCCAGTGGTGACTATTCACTCACCCCATATGCACTTCACCTTTGTTTGCTGTGCTTGATGTTCTGTTTGATCCTTGGTATAAGGTCCAGATCTATACTCACTAATCTTGTAGATCTTGTAGATATTCTGCACCTTGAGACATGTGTCCTTGTGCTATACCACCCAACATTCCTCTTCCTGCTATTATCTATAAAATGTCAGCATCTAACTTCAGTATTCCTCTCCACTGCATTCATTGCCAATATTCTGGGTGACCCCACTTTCCATATAGGTGAACATCTCAACATTCAGCCTCTCTGTTCTTTAATATCTTCATCTCCAATGACTTTTCTCCCTCCTTCCTTGGCCACATAATCCTACATCATAAGCTATATCTTGTTCCCCCCGGTAGTGCTCCTACAACTCACCTTTGCTCTCTATACCAACCTTCTTAGTTCCCTTGTGAATTACTTCTATCCATACATTCTTTTGACCCCATGCAAATCTCCATTTTTCCTTATTTCCATATCTCCATTCATTGCCCTCATCGTTTACCCCTCCATATTCAGTCTTTGCTCTGTGGCTCGTTATTTTAATAACTCTCATGCCAATATGCTAAACCTCGTTCACTTTTTTATTCTCATTGCACCCATTGCTTGATCATCTGTTTTCTCCACTTCCAAAAAGGGTCACATGTACTACTGGAGAATATTGGAGCATTAGCAGTATACATACTGTTCAGAACCTTAACAATGTTGTCTCCACCCTCCTTATCAGGAATCCTACATCATCTATTTTGTCAACTAGTTACTTTATAATAAAACCTTTCAACTGTCAATGAAACATTGTCAAATTATCTTTAAAATAGTCTATTGGGCCATATGTAACCTCCACAACTACAACATCAATTCCTTCTTCACAATGAAGTTTCTTTACAGTGGTTGACATATGCTGTATCCACTTTCTCACTTTTTTTTTTAAACTCTTTAACCCCATTCAGCTGTCTTGTGCTCCAATCATTCCATCCAAACAACACTCACTTTAATTACTGAGGACCTCCCGGAGGTTAATTTGGAGGCATATTTTTAGGTTTCTTAATTGTCTGGTGAATTACTTCTTTTGCAAAACATTTTCC
The DNA here is from genome assembly GCF_003676395.1 of Aethalodelphis obliquidens. NCBI lineage: Eukaryota > Metazoa > Chordata > Mammalia > Artiodactyla > Delphinidae > Aethalodelphis > Aethalodelphis obliquidens. Next base: position 68,588,438 of record NW_020837950.1, read on the forward strand.
TTGGATTTTGCCACTCAAGCCGTGTTTATCTTATTCTGCTATATCTGGCCCCTGTTTCTTGATCTTTTTCTGGATTATCACCTCTCTTCCTCAACACTGGAGTTCCTCAAGACTCAGTGCTGTATCTTTTCTCACTCTCACCTTATTCATGTTAAAAAGCTTCCATCGTCATCTATATATCATCTATATGCCAATTATTTGCAAATTTATATTTAAACTTATTCATTGAGCTCCAGACTCACATCTCTAATCGTTCACTTAATACCTAAAGGAACTAAAACTTTTCTTGGCACAAAGTAGAGTATTAAAAATATGTTAAATAAAGGCCAAAGTTACCTCAAATTGAACATATTCCAAATAAGCTCAGAATCTCTTCCCTTGTCCTCCCCAGCAAGAAAATTAACTGTCTCTCCTCCAGGTTTGTATCTCGGTGATTGATACCACTGTTCATCTTTATGAATATGACAGATACTGAGAAGTCACACTTGCCTCACATATTATATCCTATGTACCCCTAAGTCGTATCTGTTTATCTCCAAAATTCCACTAAAAACAACTTTATTTCCTTTCCACTGTCACCATGCTAGTTCAAGTAGTCATCACACTCTACCCCCTTTCTTACTATTCTAAATGATCTACTTGCCACCCTTGGATACCGGAGCTGAAAAGGCAATATTTCATAAATTTACCCCAAACTTTTATGTTCCTTTTTCATACTGTATCTCCTGTTTAGAAGCCTTTTCCCTTCTATTGCTTTCTCTCCCCTCTCAATCATTTTCCTACTTAACTAACTTTCCTTCTTTAGATATCTGCTTTATATTACTTAATCAAGAGCCCTTCCCTAATTAGCTTGACTATAATGAATTCCTAGGCTCTATGAACTTATAACTTTATAAATTTCATTCATAGAATGTTCACAGTCTATTTTAATGTACTGTACTACACCATATTTATGGAAGAATGGCCTGTAACTGTTATTTTCTGACTGCTTTACTCTCAGTGACTAATACAGTTCCTGGCACATAGTAGGAACTACAATACAGTAACTACTGTTTGTGCAGTCAATGAATAAGGAGAAACAACTTCTTTGCTATGGGGAGACATAAACGGTTTATTTTATGTAGCTTATATTATCCAATAAAATATAACTGACAATTCAGCTCTGAATACCAATAGGAGTTTTATGTAAGGGACACACAGGGCATACTTATACAGTAAGCCCCCTACGTACAAACATTCAAGTTGGGAACTTTCAAAGACGCGAACGTGCTGTGCAACATGAGGCACTTACTAATGAAGACATGATGGAATTGGAGGCCCAGAGAAAGGGGGAAGAGAACAAGAGGAAGAAGAAGTAACTGAAGAACCAAAGAGATTCACGATGCAGGAAATGGCAAGGGGATTTTTTTTTGTTTTTTTGAGGACATGCTGTTAGTTTTTGAGGCAAGGACCCGAACGTAGAATGGTACACAAAGGTTGCAGCAGCCGTTCAGAATGCAATCCAGTGCTACCGTGTCATCTATGATGAGATAAAAAGAGCTACTACCAGACATCACTGGATCATTTTTCAAGAGGGTAGACAGAATTGAATCTAGCCAGGAACCAGAATCTGTGACATCAGCGTCAGGCATGAGTGACACTGCAGCTTGCCCTCCTCTCCTGTTACTGTCGATCCTTCAGCTCTGCCATCTCCCACCTTCTCTCCCTCTTCCAGCCTGTTCACTCAGTGTCAGCTCCTGTATGCCAGCTGTTGTACTGTACCACTGTACTTTTCAAGGGACTGTACTGTAAGATTAAAAATGTTTTCTTTATTTTTTGTGTTTGTTTTTTATGTATTATTTGTGTGAAAAGTATTATAAACCTATTACAATATAGTACTGTATAGACAATTGTGTTGGTTGGGTACCTAATAACGGACACGCTCTCAGAAAGGAACTCATCCGTATGTAGGGGACTTACTGTATAAAGGGCACAGGGGGATAATAGGCAGTTTTTCATTATGTTTGAAAAAACAATTAGATATTTTCTTTAATGGAAGCTTGTAGATATTGAAAATATAAGATTCGTTCAACTGAGCAAAAGTATTTCTACACAGAACTGAAATGATTTTTGTTGTTGTTCTTAAAAATCTAATATAGTAACAGAAATTAGAACACCAGTTCCAAATGCTAAAATGTCAGTCATCTGAAATAGAACAAATTAAATCTCCCGGGATTAGGAAAGGAATTTGTTTCAGGATCTTGGATATAGCCGAGCCTGTAAGGGATATTAACTTGTTCTAGGTATGTGGATTGGAAAATATCAAGAATAAATAGCCAGGTAAATAATTACAGGTTCTTTCTATGTCTAAGTGAGGTTTACAAAAGTCTTAATTATAAATAATTCATAGTTAAATCCTTTGCATGTGTGAAATGCAAATGTTTTGGTGGTTTATTTAAAATAATCCATGTGGTTTAGATACCAGATGTTCTGGTGACAGAATAGATAATTCTGTTCTAAAATTTAGGAACACACACCTATTGATTCCTAGTTAGAAAAATAGCCTCAAGAGGGTAAACCAGAGAGGAGGTGTCTGTGACCTAGCATTATTATATTTATGAAAGGCTTAGAGGTATGCCTGACACATAGCGGCTGATTTATAATGATAAAATTATTATTATATTTCCAACCAAAAAACTATTCCTGTAGGAAATGTACATTTATTTATCACATCCCCATTTAAACCTAAATGGGATTTAGGTTTAAAAGTATGCATCTGGACACATCTGTATACCATGAACAGATTTATTTTGAATTTGAAAAAAATTTCATGGAATAATTATATAGTATTCTACAACTTACTTATGTTGAGAAAAGGTTAATCCCAATTACTCAAAACATAAATAATTAATTCTGTGAATGGATAGTGAGTCAAGAAGTTTGACAGTTATTTACATATAAGAAGCTAAGCTTCCAAACATTTTCATTACTTCAGGGTCTGGATTATCTTAATGAATTTAATTCAAGGAAATGTTTTAATCTTCTCTTATATTCACTATGTAATAAGAATAGTTGAGGAATGGAAAAAAATAATCCCACTGGATATTTATGCTCAAGAAAATTCAGTCTGTTTAGAAGAGATAGACACATATACAACAATAATAATCATGAGAAATGCTACAATTATTGGTACTTGGAGATGTTAAAAAAACAAAAATTCAACTAAATAAATTTAAAAATATAATTGGCTTTATTCAGCTATTCATTAATTGGGCAGCATCCCATCTAGCAGATAGAAAGGAACTCCAAGGAGCTGTACAAAATGAAAGGCTTGTATAAGTAGAAGGGGCTGGGAAAAGGAAGTTCCTAACAAGGAGTAGATTTTTTCCGACAAGGTCACCTTCCTATGGAGGACAGACGGGGTCTATCTAATGGATTACCTCACTATTGATGACCAGACGATTCCAAATTGACTGGGTAAAGCTTGCATTCCTGGGAGAGGTTGAAACTGCCATTAGATTAGGTGTTGGTTTGCTGACATGGGGCTTTGCACAAGCGACTGCACTTGGAGGACTATTATTTTTTTTAACACAGCAAACACCTATTTCTGTGCAGAATAAGTGACACAGATTTTTATGTAAGGTATTTAAGCAGTGTATCATTTAAGGCTGTCCTTTATAGGATTTTGGTGATCCTTTTGCTCTAGGGACCATTAAGCAATTTACTGACTATTCTGGTGATTGAGGGAGCTAACACTATCTCTGCAATGATCAACTGAAATTTAAATTAGTCGAAGTAGTTTTCAAGAGGTGGCTTAGGAGGTCTCATCTCTGAATCCTGTTTGCCTATTATTGTTCTCTATATAGACATCCTTTTGTAATGAGGTAAGGATACTTCCATATGATCAGTGGATTGGTAAACATTTACTGAAACTTTATTTATAACCTATTTAAGCATTAGTAATTGTCACATCTACATTAAAAAAAATTTAAGTGTGATATATAATGAGTTGAATGCTTTCAGAACATATACAGTGAAAAGCAATTTATGCACATTTCCATTAAGAATGGAATTCTTTTTTCCTGTATAATGCAGTCCATTTTTCCTTCTTTTCTGACTATCCTATATTCTCACATGTTTTTGACGGGCATATCTCTAGACAAAAAAGAAAATGAGGTAGGTGCCCTCAGAACATGCTGGATTCAGGGAGGAGAACTAAAGAACTGTCCCTTTTTTGACATCAAGTCTTGAGAATAACACCCCAGCAGAAGACACACGTGCTGAAGCTGAAGTTGTGTTTTCAGTGTTTCACCTGATGATACTATTGGTTTCTGACTTACCTTCCCACAAACATAAGATCTAGCTAGTATGTTGGTGGTGTTAGAAATATATTTTCTGTAGAATGCTCACTTGCTCTCCTCAGCCAGTTATAAGGCAAAGGAACAGATGTGTAGAATAAGGGCGAGGTCTTCATTCCCTGCATAGAGGGGACCACTATTCCCTTGAAAGAAAAAGAATCAAGTTAAAATTAGTAATGGTTTTAAATATTTTGTTTTACTTTTCTGAAGAACTTTGTGATATAGTTTCATTGTAAATATACCCCATGACTTAGTAACTTTCTGGAGACATGTTCCTCCATTCAAAGCCATATGCGAATGAGACAGGCTGGGACCTGGGACCCTTTGCTGCAGTGCTGCAATGCTTGCACCTGGACACACCTCTCTGCCAGCAACAAAATACAAAGAGACTGCATGGGACTAAGAATAACTGTGTGCATGTGCAATTGGGGCAAGTTCTGGACAAAAGAGACCAAAAAAGCCCAGCTGCCACTTTTGAGGAGTCTGGAGCAAAAACAGGGTGTCACGAGCAAAAGTAGGGTACTGAGCATGCCCCCTGCACTCAACACCACCAGAGGGGTGGGCAAAACACCTAAGCCACCCCTCTGGCCCAACCCCTGGACACACCCCTACCCTCACCCCATATAAGAAACAAGCTTGCCCCACCTCGGGGAGTGAGTGAGCAAAGGAACCTGTTGTTTGTTCTCACCGCACCCCCGCCCCCCCCCCCCCCCTCCGCCGCTGCAGCAGGGCCCCCAGTAAAGCCTTGCCTGAATTTCTTGTCTGGCTTCTAGTCAATTTCTATTGATTGGGGAAGGCCAAGAACCCTGGTCAGTATCATGAATACAGGCTCTTCAGAGTATGAATGGGAAGTCTTATTCATCCTGGTCATGCGCCTTGGTGTTATTCCCTAGATGGAATTTGAAATGACTGTCAAGAAATCTAGCTAGAGGAATGAAAATGAATAAAAAGCTAAATCATAATGTAATGAGTAAAAGGGTCTCACCAGGACTGTGGTCATCTGTGGCAAGAGATAAATTATATTTAAATATTATCAACAGTATTTCACAAATACCTGCCTCTAACAATTGCTATAAATGAGCATAAGTGGCTTTACATGCATGTATAAATGAACAGAACCTCACCTGTTTCACTGGGGAAAAGGAACCAAGGCACTCAATTAGAATGTCCCTGTTAACTGGCGCCAGCAGCTTCAAGCTGTCCAGTCTGGCCTGACCTTACAAGGCAGTTGGGCTCCGGCAGTGCAGCGTTTCAAGACACAGGTACAACTTAGAAAGGTGCCGTTTCACAAAAACCTAGGTGAGTCCAAACATGGAGGTGAAGGGCTTGGTATCTAACAGTCCAATTATTCAGTATTACAGGAACCCTTTGGGTGTAACCTTTATATTGCTCAATTATAAGCTCATGGTGAGAGGTGAGATATATGTTGAGAATTACTTAGACCTTAGATTTTAATGAAGGCATATGGAAAACTGATAAATTTAAGTTCTGTATCATGCACTACCCACTACCATTTTGAACAAATGAGTTATCCTTAACATATCTTTATAATAAAATGTAGACATCTTTTAATATTTCAGGAAACTGAAATTACTGAATATGTCTTCCCTTAGAACAAGAAAGATTGATAGATATATATGCCATGAACACATGTATCCTTATTTTCTGGAAATAACAGAGCTCTGAAACCAGATTATGAAGGAGTGAATGGAATTCAGTGATTCGTTTTTGGAATATAATTAACAAAATTCTGTAATCCAGGATTTTCATGCCCAGCTTGCCCAGAGATTCCCTTAGTTCTCTTGGTCTTTAAATAAATGTATATAAGAGTCACCTTGAGAGCTTGCCCTGTCCTGAAAGATTCTTGTTTAGTAGTTCCCCAGTTGGGGATAAAGTATGTGAATTTTTTTTTTTTTCAGTATGTGAATTTTTAATCAGGCAACTCAGGTGATACCACCAGAAATCTGCAGACTTGGAGAAAGACTCCTTTAAGTGCTGTCAGCATGGCTCTAGGTTGAGTAGATTCTCAGGAAAGAAAATTTAATGTCAGTGTCTTCTAAGGACATTAAATATCACTCTGGATATCAAATCAAATGTCAAAGAGATCAAAGGAATTGCTAATGAGACAATGGCTCTTCTCTTCCTCATTCTTTTATTCTGCCAAGCTGTTTTGTCTTGGGTCACGTAGTCCTCAAATGCAGTTTATGTTAGATAACAAGGTAGAGATTGCTCATTGGCCTCAGTATCCACTGTGCCTTCATTGCTCATAAAAGTAACACAGGACATAATGGCTTGGGTTGCTTAGAACAAAGACACTATTTCTCAACATCCATGCAAGGGTTGAAGACTTGTGACTAAGGATTGCCCAAATTTTGCCCAAATTTTAAAATTTGCACTCAAATGGCCAATCTTAGTCTTTGAGTAGAGCTGCATGCAGAGAATGCACTAGATGTCAGTCTTCTTGAAGACAGAGATTCTGAAAGTGTTTATTCTTTCACTGCTTATCTTTAAAGACAGCTCATGGAACACAGCAGGCAATAGATATTCGAATGAATGGATTTTTTTCAGATCATATTTCAATTAAATATTACTTTTTAACTTAAAAAAGTAAATCAGACCTTGAGGTTTACATTTGTCACTGAAAGAATGACAGTGAAGAGCCACCACTAAAATTTTCTTGGAAATAAACCACGTAGTGAAATTCTTTGCTAGTTATGGCTGTCAGTACTGCAATTAGATTGAAGTTGTGAACATAATTATACAGTGGTTTTCTGGCATATTAACTGATAGTTCTATGGTAGATAGAGGTTATTATGTGGGAAGAAGCTTACAACTACTAAAATGGGAATTTTAGCTGTGACCTCATTCTAGTTTATAGGTAATTCATATCTATGTCCAAGCCAAAGACAGGGTTGGGGAGAAGGGAAATTCATTTAGTGTTATAGTGTGCCGTTAATAATTGACATAGTAGATACAATTAAAATAGGCATTTTATCCTTGGCAATTAAAGTTCATGCTGCTGCTGAGGCTCCATTTTCCCAGCTGTTAAATACAGGGACTTTTTACAAATTCTGACAGTAACTTCTTTAATCAGATGAAAAATCATGTGAGATATTGACCCAATTCTTAACTATTTATTCACATTTCATCATTTTCTGTACTATGTAAAAATTACTGGTTACTCATATGCAACAGTGGCCATTGCATAAATCTGGATAATATATTTAATTTGAAAAAATCTAATTAATATACTTTTCAGGGTTTCAGAAAAGAGAACCTGAAAACAAAGTTGTAAATATACTCGTTCTCTCCCTTTTTACCTTACCTACATGTTTTTCCTTTCTTGGAAATGTTTTGCTAATTAAGTTGGTAATTTCTTAGAAATATGTTTAAAAAGGCACAATCAAACTATCCTAGGTCATGCTATAGTATGGGTTATGGATTATCCTATATATAATTTTATATTATAGTTTTTGGAAATATTAAGAATAAGAAGGCAGGCTAAATGTATTATACAAAATTAATTTTTCTTAAACAACAGAAAGGTAGCAACACATAAATGATTGATAGCTGCTTCAGAAATTTTCTAAGAACTTGACGTTTTTTCTGATTACTTTTCTCCTTTTGCAATACGGTGCATTTTGTAACTATCTGCCACAAAATTCATGAAAATGTTTCCTCCTAGTTTTCCTAGCAGCACATTATCCTGGTTCCCCACTATCTCAAAGACTGTTCTCTCTTTTCTTCAAGGACTTCTTATTTCTCCCATTCCCTAATTATGAGAGGCACATACTCCTCGTGTCTATTCTAATGCTCTTACACACTGCTGGCTTCATTTTTTGTCTTTAAGAATAATTCACACACAAATCGCGAGATGTCACCTCTCCCTCAAATTTCGGTATGGATTTTCTTCCGCCTTGGTCATTTGCACCAGAATAGAAGGTAGAATCATCCAAACATGGAATATATCCAAACGTAGAACTAATTTTCCTCCCATCTCCCACCTTCTAAGTCAGCTTGCTCTCATGTTGCCGATTTCCTTTTATTCCACTATTTTTTTAAAAAGTGTGTTGCTAAAGACATTTCATGACCATTTATTATACTTACCTTTTTCACTGCCATCATCCAATCATTACCAGGAGTATAATTGTTTTACAATGGTGTGTTAGTTTCTGCCCTATAACAAAGTGAATCAGTTATACATATACATATGTTCCCATAACTCCTCCCTCTTGAGTCTCCCTCCCTCCCACCCTTCGTATCCCACCCCTCTAGGTGGTCACAAAGCACCGAGCTGATCTCCCTGTGCTATGTGGCTACCTGTGCTATCTATTTTACGTTTGGTAGTGTATATATGTCCATGCCACTCTCGCTTTGTCACAGCTTACCCTTCTCCCTCCCCATATCCTCAAGTCCATTCTCTAGTAGGTCTGTGTCTTTATTCCCATCTTACCCCTAGGTTCTCAAATAAATTTAGCAATGAAAAGTTATTATGGGCCTTCCTTTCTCTCATCTCATATATTATTCTAAAATATTTGCATTTTATTTTGAAGACTGCACTTTTTAATACCACATTACTTAAAGCATAAATTATTACAATTGACCTTAAACTGAAATGTTAAATAAATTATGCTGAATTTTCAAAGTTGTCTGATTTATCTCTGTAATTTATAAGAAAAGATACCAAGTAAACCATTTGAAATAAATCATTTGGAAAATAGGGAGAAAATGTAATTTATACATTTTGCATTAGATTGATCATGCATTCCTGGTATTATACAAATTTGAACAGATTTGTATGTGTTAATTTAGTTAATACAGTTGTTTTTGTAATAATGTAAGGACATAATATGACAGCACAATTATTTCCATTTTATTTTTAACACAAACTATACCCCCTAAGCAAGAATAGCATGGGCTACATATTTTTAGGGTGAGATTGTCATGGAATAGAATACTATTTAAATATTAATGGCTGTGTTTCAGCTTTCACTTCATCCCTTCTCCCATGTTCCTCACTGACTATTTTCTACCATTACCTGAAAAGCTGTCTATTGAAAAGGTGTAAAGAAATTGGAATAATCCCATTCTACTTTGTAGTAGGATTGAAAGGCCTGGAGAGCAAATTGAAGCTTACCAAGAGCTACCAGAGTTCCAGATCAACACAGAGGCTCTAACTTCATCTTAACATGTTGCTTAGAATCCATCAAAATAGCTTTGTCTTGATTTCAAAAATAAGTTTTTATATCCTAGTGAAATTCGTTTCTGAAAGATTGCCATCATTTTGACTAAGACTGTGGCAATCAAAGTACATTATTGTGGTCATTAACGATAGTACATGAATACAGTTGACAGATCAATGGGTACTTGAAGCTGCACAGAGAGACTCAGAATTTGCTGGAAAGAGTTATTTTGAATAGTTGCTTTTTGAACTAGAACAGTTACCCACTCTGATCTAGTGTGACCTGTTCAAATGGGCCTTCCCTAACCTTACTACCTGTTAAATTAAACAAAGAAGCCTTTAGATTGACGTGGGTTTAAGGCCTTTGTAACCTCCACAAGCAAAATAAAACCTAAGCCAGTAAATGCCTCAAGATTAAGAAATCAAAACCTAAGGACAACCAATCACAAATAGTTAACTTTTGCCTTTCCCCAAAACTATAAGAGTTTAAGCTATAGCCAATCAAATAGTGTCCGTGCTTTGCTTTGGCCATTTCTGTATACATGTCTTTCCCTGAACACTGGGCAGGTGAAGTGCTCCTACCATTTTTGGTTTGGTACTACTCAATTTGAATCAATTTCTGCTAAAAAAAAAAAAAAAAAGAAAAGCCAAGAACAAAAAAACTCTTAAAATTTTTAATATGCCCCAGTTTCTTTTAACATATCTTAGTGTGCCTGTCGCTTTTTATGCTACTTGAGTTTTTCACAGCACTTATTACAACCTGAAATATTTATGTACTTGTTTATTGTCTATCATCATATCAAGAATGAAAAGTAGTTGTGGAAACGTGACTCATTCATCTCTGTACCTCTAAAAGTAGAACTAAGTGTTCCATAAATGTTTTTGAATAAAGTAAGGAATATTTCCCGAGTGATATTTTATTGCTATCACAAAATTGAATTACTGCTGTTAATGTCATCTAATTTAAACTTACATTTTTGAAAGACTACAGACATAAATATATCATCAACCTTGTAGCATCTCATTTAAAGTTTAGGTAGGGTGATATCTCAAAATCCCCATCTTGAAAATAGATAACTGTTACATATAAAAGGCAATGTAATGTAGCCAAATTTGCAGAAAAGTAAGCATAAAAGATAATAAGATTAAGATAAAATGCACCCAAGTTAAAGGAAGTCTATTTCGCTGTATCATTCTAAGCTGTTGATTACAGTATGATCTAGATTAAGGAGTGAGTCTGAACCTAATTAGCACATCATAATCCTTCTGAGAATATTTATAATATTCTAATACCTAGGCCACACTTTTAGGAATTCTTGTTTAATTGGTCTAAGATAGGAACTGAGGCTCAGTATTTTTGAAAAGCTACCCCAAATGATTCTTAATTGAATGCCTCCAATACTCTATTATATTTCTACCTCTATTTCTAAAATAACATTTTGAATTCTAACTTTCCAAAATTTCCTCCGCTTTGTATTTCATGTTGCATATGCTATTATTTTCTATCACATGTCCTAAAATTGTATTTATTTTGTTTTCACTCATAATGAAGTGAAATAGCAAGTGATTTTTTTTTTAAATCATGTTTTCTTAAAATGAGAGATGACTTACCTCTAAATGTGAGATTTTGGTAGTCTCAACTTTCATTAAATACTTTATTTAAAGAAAACTAGGTTACTTTTATTCAAAATATTTCTATTGAACATTTGATGGGACATTTTATATGTTATGTGTAAGATCTGGCTGACTTATCTTTGGGTAGTTTCACAAAACATTACTGAAATAATCTTATTACAATTCAATACTTGGCTTTGACAGCATGAATTATGGGTTTTGACTATTTTCACTAAATTGATGAGCTAGCAGTTGGTTAGTTCAGATGAAAAATATAAGAAATAGATATGTTTTGCCATAAATATCTTGGTAATAAAAGAAGAAAAACATTGAGTATACTGTCTGTATACTCCTGACATTTTACACAGCATAGGCACCAATTTAAAACAAATGTTACTACTTATGGGGCAACCTCTGAATACTAAGTTCCCTGTTAGTATAACAGGACATGTGAGAAATGTGACTCTGCAAGACAAAATTGGATAATGCTGCTGCTTTCTCCAATTTTCTTGCTTCCGGCGGTAGGGTCTTGACACCACAGTTTACCTGTTTCTGGAGAGTATGTAACGATATTTTTAGACGACTTCTCTAAATTAGTGCTTTATAAAAATATTGAAAGAATTTTCTTCTAAACCAACAATATAGTGCTTTCGTGAGTGTGCATGTGCACCTGTGCGCATATGGGGCGTGCATGTGTGCATATGTGTAGTATATCCCTTAATCCATGCAGGTTAAGATAATCGTAACGGGCCAGCCTAAATCCTCCTCCCAGAATCCCATTCTTCTTTTATCCTACATATCTGTTTGGAGCTTCAATCATAGATGGTTGCTCTAATTCCGGCCAATAAAATACACCAAGTAATGCTGTTCATGTCTCTCACCTTAGTCCCGGGATGGCTGCTTTCTCTAACAATGCCAAGACTCTGTTTACATCGTAGTGGGAAGAACTGCTTTAAATCCAAGTAGAGAAGAAGTTTTCCAACTGCTCATGCACCATAGGAACCTTGACATTTCCTGTGAAATGCCATTAAGTGGACCCCTGCAGCAGTGATTCCTCATGCCAAAGATGGGGCCAATCTGGCCATTATAATCACAAAGCTTTATACATTCACTTACTTGTATGATAGTAAGGAAATTATTTTTTTCAGTTTTCACAGTATCTAAATGACCTAACTGAATCCTATTAAATGCTTAATTAATCAAGTTATTCAAATCTTCTAATCATGAATCTTGATTTTTTTCAGATCAATCTTTTAATTTTTAAAGTCACATTTTAAACAGCTTTAGGTAGGTACGATTTACATACAATAAAATTCACTTGTTTTATGTATATGATTCAATGACTTTAAATACATGTAGTATTGTGCAACCAGTACTACTATCCAATTTAAACTATTTTCTTCATTTAAAAAGATCTTTCATGCCTGTTTGCAGTTATGTTTTGTTCCCACCTCAGCTATAGGCAACTACTAACTTATTTTAGATACCTAGAGATTTGCTCTTTCATATAAATGCAATCATACAATATGGGGTGTTTTATGTCAGGCTTCTTTCATAAACATTATGTTTTTAAAGTTTGTTTGTGTTGTAGATGTGCTTTGTTTCTCTTTATTGCTAAATAGTATTCCATTGTCTGGATATACTACACTTACCACCAATAGATGGACATTTGAGTTATTCCTGTTTTTTTTGTTTTTTATGAGTTGTGCTGGTAAAAACATTCCCATAAAGATATTTGTGTGGACAAATGTTTTCATTTCTTTTAGATGGATGCGAAAGATGGGACTGCTTTGTTGTGTAGCAAATGTATGTATATCTTTTTAAGAAACTGTCAAAACTCTTTTCCAAAGTGGCTGCATCATTTTCCATTCTCACATGCAAAGTATGAAGAGTCTAGGACTATGCAGCTGTAGAAACCCCGTGGAGAATACGTTAAGTGTTGCCACCAACTGACCCAGTGAACCACCAGGCAAGTGTATGACTACCTTAGATCATGCAGCACAAGTCAATTTATCAGATGATTGCAGCTGCAAGCAAGATGAGCAAAAAAACTGCCAAGCTGAACCCAGACCAATTTACAGTATCATCAGTCAATAAATGCATATAAATCTGGTTTTAAATACTATTATGTCCCAACAAATCTGACTTGTTGCTAACTTGCATAAAGAATATTGGCTCATGTTAAACTTTAGTTTTATGATGAGTAGCAAGTTCTGTTCCTAAAGAACATTTCTGCTTTTGGACTATTGGTGTTTTCCATGGGAAATATTGGTAATCAGTGCTATTCCTAACTTAAATAACAGGGACATGGAAAAGGGCACGATCTTTCGTCAGCAGTGTCCTGTTGGTTCTGTCAGTGGGAGCCACTAGTGCAGTGTTGGAGGGCCAGGGCAAGGACAAGCGCATTCTAATTCTAAAACTTCACTGCGCGCAGCATTGGGCTCCCGGACTGCCTTACACACTCCTGCAGCGACAGCAAGAAAAACCACGATGCTCTTGCAGAGGCCAAGAGCATTTTAGATACAGATGGTCATGGCCTCTTGAAACAGTAGTAAGACCTTCTTTCTCGTATTTTCTAGTCTTTGGGTAAAACCACTCTAGGCCCTTTCTTAACCACTCTATCTTTTCTGACAATTGTGTCACCCAACTCATTGCATTAAATTTCTGTGCATGAAATATCAAGAGTGGGTTCATAGAGCTCTTCTGATCAGTCCCTGACTGATGTTTTGTTAAATGCCCCCTGAAAAGCAGTTTGAAGAAGCTTCTCTGTCCAACCCGGAAGGTAGAGACATATTTTCTGGACACAGCGGTTTTAATATATATTTTGGCAAACTTTTCATAATAAGACAAATTGGTTTTCTGTTGAACAGGAACTTGCCTGGAGACAATAATATGTTAGGTCATATGGAAAGAAGAAATGGTGGCTTCAACTCCCACCCAGTTATCCCATTTCTAGAACAACAGGAGTTCTTTTTCTTTTTAACTCAAATAATGGCAGAGTGTTACGGTGGAACACAATAAAGAGTGATGCATTCTCTCAGTTCTTCAAATACTCTTCCTAAATTGAGAACTTTAAACATCAACTCTCCTTCCCCCGCCTTGCCTATTTTGCTCGTTCCCTCAAAGCTTACTCACCCCTTCATCAGGGAAATCTTCCTTCCCTGACCTTTCTGATTAGGTACACAGACCCACTGAAACATTTCACTGAGCCATTGATCTCTTCTTTCTATTATTACTATGTAAGTTATAGTTATTTGTATGATTATTGGATTCAAGGTAGTCCCCACAACTTACCTGTAAGTTCCATGACTATGAGGCCATTCATTTGATCATTTTTGTTATTATTCACACCATGAAATCTCTGTTATTTGAATTCTAACTTGATTTTCTGTTGGGTTTCTCCACCTTGGGAAGTTATTCCATCTCTGTACTTCAGTATCCTAATTCACTTAATAGCTATATATGTAATTTTGCTTTAAGCCATATATGTAATTTTGCTAAGCTTCAGTTTAGCAAAATTACTCCTTCACTAGCAATATAACATTGGAAAGAATTTAAAACCTTCTTAGTTGTCGTTGTAATAAGAATAGGATACAGTGTTATTTGGAGCATAAAAATGCATATGAAGTGTTTATCATAGAGCCTTGTACTTGATAAGTACTCAGTAAAGGTTACATTTTTTTTTGCCTCTCACTGTTGTGGCCTCTCCCGCTGCGGAGCACAGGCTCCGGACGCGCAGGCCCAGCGGCCATGGCTCACGGGCCCAGCCGCTCCACGGCATGTGGGATCTTCCCGGACCGGGGCACGAACCCGTGTGCCCTGCATTGGCAGGCAGACTCTCAACCAATGCGCCACCAGGGAAGCCCCAAGGTTACATTTTTAATGGAGGTAATAACCTAACATGGTTGCTGTAATAATTACATTTTATATAATATTCTCTATGAAATTTATATTACTTAGAATAGGTGAACAACACATTAAACTTATAGGTTGTATGATGGGAGAAGTCTTTAATTGTAGGGAATTGTCTGTATTGTTAGGTGGAAATGTACTCAGTGGAGAGAATTCGGACAGAAAATTCTATTTCTGGTTTTGCCACTAAGCATCACTAATTAACAATGGAGTAATAGTGATAACGGCATTAATTATAACAATAAAACTTCTGTTTATGGAATGTCTACCATGTGCCAAAGACTGTTCAAATTAACCCTAAGTGGTAAGTTAGACAAGATCTTGAGCTAATAGCTGACCATGTATTAACATTATATCCTTGGAAAATATTTAACCAAGTCTAAGACTTTTTCTGCACCAATACAATGAGATAATAACAATTCTTCTTCTATTAGGTAATTATGAAATTAAATGAGATAATTTACATTCAGCTCTTAGTATAGTGTTTGACCCATTGTAGAGCCTCAGTATGTGTTGATGTTGGCGCTGGTACTCATGTTTCTGTATTATGCCTGACTTTATAGAGCCTCCTGAGACTCGTCCTCCACTTGACCACGTTCTCCACACTTCTCTAATAGGTACACATTCTTTTCTTCTCAAATGTGTCTGGAAAGTGGTGATATTTTTCCCAGTAAAATATCTATGAAAACTTGTGATCACTGTATGTGTCCATCACATCCTTCAAATATTAACTCTTTGACTGGGTCATAAAATATTTACATTTGTGTATCTTTCTGCATTTGCGAGTAGAAGTTCCTCCGAGTCTGTGTAACAGCCTGGCTCAGTCCTCTGACTATGCGGCTGATCGGGAAATTTGAGAATTAGGGGAAACTCAGTGGGAATTACAATGTCCAGTTTAAGTCCAACCTGACGTAGACTTTGCCATTGAGCACAGATAGAAACAAAAAATACCACTTTTAACCTGATTCTCCTCAGGTTAAGTTAGTTTTCCTACCAACTTTTGAAGTCTGAAAAGCATATAATAGTGAAATGTCCTTCATCAAGTAAAGAACAGAATGAAAGGTGGAATTCTATTGCTATGTTTAAACAGAGTATCATCTTGTTATAATAATGACAAATTTTCAAAGAAGAGGACTCATCTATGTGAGCTGCGAGCTCATCTGTTTGATTTGCAAATATAATTCTTTCTAATGGGAAAGATTTAAACAAGGTAATTTTAGGCAACAAGACTACTTTAGCTATTTTTGTCTAAAATTTAAATGAAAGCTCAGCAATCACTCCTTTCAAACCAGTTTTTTTCATTGTTATTAATTTATTTTGTCAATAGTGTATTATGGACTAAATCAGTGGTGCTTTTTAAAAATAATGTTGTTAAGTAAAGGGTCTATTTTGTTTCTTATCTCTCTGATTACATAATGCAAGCCACTTCTGAAAGCTTAACAGAAAATTACAAAGGCTTGTCTGGGCCAAGATAGGGGAACTAATTTAATTATTATAAAAAGGATTTAAACCCAAGCCATAAGAGTTCTTGCTTTTATTGATTATTTTTCAAGCCTTCTGGAGATTAAAATCAAAAGGCTTTAATGCAGGATTACAGACAAAGCTAATAATCTTAGAAAACTAGTCAATTCAACAATGTTCATGTGAATTAGAATATTTTAGCAAATATAATTAAAACATTAAAAGTCTAACCTCTGGCAAATGAAAACTTGAAAAACCCAGTAGATCCATAAGAGGAAAATATGTAGCAAGTCACATCATTTAGATAAATGCAGCTGTATTGAAGCAGAAATTACACGTGAAAATGAAAAATATTTTGGTCCTTTTCAGAAAATAAGATGACCTCTCTTGGGTTGCACTGCTTCTGATATTCTTATACCTCAAAGTTCACTATAACCAACAAGCAACTGAAAATAGCAAGCTGCTACTCTTCAACCAAAAACAGGTTGAGTTTCTTGATTTAGAAAAGTATAAGTAGAAATAGTAAAGATGCTTACTGTTGTTCTTTTTAATTAATTTTTATTGGAGTACAGTTGATTTACAATGTTGTGTTAGTTTCTGCTGTACAGCAAAGTGAATCAGTTATACATGTACATATATCCACAATATTTTAGATTCTTTTCCCATATAGGCCATTACAGAGTATTGAGTAGAGTTCCCTGTGCTATATAGTAGGTCCTTATTAGTTACCTATTTTAAATATAGTAGTGTGTTTATGTCAACCCCAATCTCCCAATTTATCCCTCCCTGCCCCCGCTTCCCCCCCGGGTAACCGTAAGTTTGTTTTCTACAGCTGTGACTCTATTTCTTAATATTGTTCTTAAAAGCATGACTCTGGTTATGTCACTATTCTGTTCAAAATCTTCAAGTTCCCATTACTAGCATAATAATGGTCAAACACCTTTGTATATATAATGTGATGTAAAGTAGGACTGTCTTCTTCTATCTGGTTTGGCTCCAAGGAAAGCACATGTAGGGCATGGGGATGCTTGCAGGGAGGTGACATTGACTTCTCCACCCTTAAGTTTTATTTGTGCTGCATGCATTATTAGGCCAGCTGTGGTGCTTTCAGAAGGAAGGAGTAGAGAATACATTGAGAGATCTTGGCTTGTGTCTCTTGGAGGTCTTAGGGATGAAAAAGATTCATGGAAAAGTTTGGTTTTCCTGTGAAAATTCCAAAGGCAAAACAATGGCTTTAGCTGCCTCTGATGGCTAACTGAAGAAAAAGGAGCAAGCTACACTCACACACGTGGTGGGGAAAGTTGTTTGGTCATGTTGACCACATGCAAACCTACCGGAAAGAGGCTAAGACTTGAGTCCTTTGGAAAGAATTCTGATCAAGAGGCCAGATAGGAAGGTCAAAGTTACCAAGACAGAAAGATTCAGCATGGGGTGGACCCACTGGAAGTCAGGGACTGATAGCGGAGTTATAAGTTGCCAGTTAGTGAAGGTATGATCTAAACTGGAAAATGCAGAGAAGAGACAGGTAAAGTTCTTACAGAACAGTCAAAAATGAAATAACTGAATGTAAGTGAAGTAATTCAACATCATCAACCATGTTCAACTTGGTTACATCACCCATCTAGCCTCCCAGTTTTCAAAACCCTAGAAAAGCAAGAAGTACACAAAATGGTGGCAGTTGAGGAAGAAGAAGTAGAATCAAGGAGGAAGAGTAAAACAAATACCAAAACAAACTGACCAGTAAAAACCACTTGGCCATATTATGGAAATAAGGCAGAAGTTCTAGTTTGTATCACACAGTAAGGTGTGTTTAGATTTGACCATATTCTGTTATTTTTTTAAAAACTGGAATAGACTATCTAATAAGATGTGAAAGTAAATGAAAGTGCTTTGGGATTTGATATATCTCCAGGACAGGGTGGTTAAAAGGAGGTGCTTTAAAAATGCAATTGCTTTTTGTTTCATATCCCACAAGTCTAGTTTGTTCATTAAAATAGATGCCTGGAATTCTTTTGATTTTGTGAACCCCAATAATATATTTCACTTTCATATACTTTGCTAAGTCTCAAACTACCTATGCATCTTCAGATAGTATGCCATGCTGTAAAAAAAAAAAAAAAAAAAAGTTTTTGATGTGTGTTTAGCCCATAATTGGCCCTCAATAGAAACTGTTTATTTCTCTGTATTTCAGTTGCAGTACCCATACTGCATATTTCAGTATGCAGTACCCATACACTATGGGTACTGCAACTGAAATAAATGTTTAGAAGATAAATTAAATTAAATGTTTAGAAGATAAATTTAGAAGATAAATTAAATAAATGTTTAGAAGATAAATTAATAAATTATTTTATTTTTATAGGATAAATTAATTTTGAAATGAATAACGTGGTATGTGCTCAAACATAAAGATTATGTAGATTAGATTAGTTCTTCCCTGATGGTAGGTAATACCAGATATATACCAGATAAATGTGTCTTTATACATAAATACATCACATACATACATACATATATACACATGCACACATATATACCTACCTGTATGATTGCCTGTGTACATATGTTTGTGTGTATATGCATGTGTATGTGTGTATATGTAGTCTCTTTCTTGACTTTTATTCATCTATTTATCTTTAGTATAAATATAGGCTTTCCTAATTACTGCAATTTATAATTTCTTGATATCTAAGTTGTTTTCATTTTGCAGAAACCTTGTGGGGATCTGTGGTTCTTTTAGTTCCCATATACATATTAGAATCAGTTGTCCAAGCAAAATAATAACCGTGAATCAATTATTTCCCTAAGAATCCCTGGTTCCTTTTATTGGAGAATATGTATACAAACCAAATAAAGGTAAGCTTATTGCTACTGGGGTGTCATTGCACCTAAGCCCTCTCAGTGTACACAGCTAGGAAATATATGAAATGTACATAGACTCATACACATATGCATCCATATCTATTTTAATTTCAGTCTTATATTGATCAAAACCCATGAGTTCATATTGGTATCTCAAACACCATAGGATTCACTCAAGCCATTCCCCCTTCTTTATTTGTAACTACTTTTTCTGACAGTAAGAAACTGGATTTCATTATCCACAATATGTTTACTGATTTGCCCAGTCCTAGAATACCAATTAAAGCAATGTCAGAATTGCTATCCTAAAACTCTGTGAAAGACAAATTTACTAAACGGAGTACAAAACTGCAAACAGTTATTTTTCATTCAGTATATTTTACTTACAGCATATTCAATATTATTATTTATTCAGCATTTTCTTACCTCTTTTCCCTTCTTACATGAAAGGTAGCTTACTAAGGGTATTCTTTTGCACACAATGCTTTTTCAACCGAATTACCTGAAAAAGAGAAAGTCGAATGCAACAGAGTGAGTCTGGCAGTTTTAAAGTAACATGTAATTTTTAAATCCTAAAACTTTACATTAAAGACATTAAAGTTAGGATTTGTTTTGGCTCTAGTTTTTATTCTTACCAGTTGGTGTGATAGAAGACATTTGATTAAATTAACCATGGGAAATCACAAAGTTAGACTTTTCCAGGAGAGAGAAGACATCTTATGGGCCGCATGTAAGGAAAATGCTATTTAAAAATGTATGTCTAACATTTACATTAAAATTATCTTAAATGTTTAATAGGGGATAAAAAGAATTTAATGTACCCATTGGATATGTTGATAGGAAAACAATTGTCCTATGGTACTTGCATTAGACTACACAGTTCATGCTAAATCATTGTGCTGATTCAGCTACTTTAGGGGAAAAGTAAAGCCCTAAAAGTAATACAGAATGGAATGTAGAAGCCAAACCCACCAAAAATTAGCAAATATTTTCATGCATTTTACATAAGGACTTCTATCTTCCAGAATTCTTTTTTAACTTTTATTTACAACCATCAAGTCTCTATGCCAATATTTTCCTATAAATATATAAATACATTAACAAAAGGAAGGAAGGAGATGTGAAAAAATATTTCACTATTTTCTGCAAAAAACAAAACAAAACAATACCAATTTGGTAAAATATCATTATTTCCAGTCAGTTCACTCAGGTTTCATGAAACTGGTTAAAGTCTAAGAAACAACATGTACAACAAATATCACAGTGAATGGAAGTGTTTTCTTTCCAAAATATGACTGTCTCTAGGGGCTTTTCTTATCCTCTCTCAAAGCATATCTCCACGTTGGCACCACAAGCACTGCAATTACTAAAAATCTACGTAATGCACACTATACGATTTGATCCCAAATTGGATCTACCTTATCATTGAAGTGACATGAATATATTTAGTTTTTCACCTGAAATGAAAAGATGTCAGATCAATTCTTCCTCTCTGATTTCTGCGTTTGACTCTGGCATTATTACAAATTGCCCTAAGGAATATCTTTCCTTTTAACACGATGTCTCAAATGCAAATGTTCAATGGTAGATATTGTTCAACATCATATAGCCAAAAAGAAATGCCACCTAGTTATTAAACTGTCAGAACATTAAAAGTGAATAAATCATAGCAAACTTCATAGTTTATAAAGCCATAGGCACAGTCAATTTCTTCAGAAGAGGCCTTGTGAAGTGCATGGAGGGAACTAAAGGACCAATACCGAGAGGAGGAATTTATGGTCTTCAAACATTTTTAACTATGTCGCGAAAAGTAACCATATCCCTGGTTCCATAAAATTAGTAAGGATGCAGGATTTCCCTTGTACTCACCATCCTTTATGATCTAATAAGTTATTATCTATTAGTTAAGGGAATATTTTTAACTATGAAAATAGAGTTCTTTGCAGAGTAGCTCTAACACACAGCCACCATCTGATGGTGGCTAAAAGTCTCCACCCAAAAGCTATTAGAAGTAATAAATAAATTCAGCAATGTTGCAGAATACAAGATTAACGTACAGAAATCTGTTGGTTTTCTATACACTAATAATAAACCATCAGAAAGAGAAAAAAAATTTTAACCCCATCTAAAATCACATCAAAATGAATAAAAGAGCTAGGAATAAACTTAACCAAGGAGGTGAAAGACCTATACTCTAGAAAACTATAAAACACTGATGAAGGAAATTGAAGATACTAGAAAGAAATGGGAAAATATCCTACGCTCTTGGATCGGAAGAATAAATATTGTTAAAATGGCTGTACTACCCAAAGCAATATACAGATTCAATGCAATTTCTATCAAAATACTCATGACATTTTTCACAGAACTAGAACAAATAATTCTATAATTCATATGGAACCACAAAAGACCCCATATTGCCAAAACAATCTTGAGAAGAAAGAACAGAGCTGAAGGTATCACCCTCCCATACTTCAGACTATACTACAAAGCTACAGTAATTAAAACAGCATGATGCTGGTATAAAAACAGACAAATAGATCAATGTAACAGAATAGAAAGCTCAGAAAAAAACCCATGCAACTATGGTCATTTAATCTATAACAAAGCAGGCAATAATATACAATGGTGAAAAAGACACTCTTCAATAAGTGCTACTGGGAAAACCGGACAGCTACATGTAAAAGAATGAGACTAGAATATTTCCTCACACATATACAAAAATAAATTCAAAATGGATTAAAGACCTAAATGTAAGACCTGAAACCATAAAACTCCTAGAAGAGAACAAAGGCAGAACACTCTTTGACATAAACCTAGCAGTATTTTTTCAGATCTGTCTCCTAAATCAAAAGAAATAAAAGCAAATATAAACAAATGGGGCCTAATTAAACTTAAAATATTTTGAACAACAAAGGAAACCACTGACAAAATAAAAAGACAGCCTACTGAATGGGAGGAAATATTTGCAAATGATATGACCAACAGTGGTTAATATCCAACATATATGAACAGCTAATACAACTCAATATCAAAGAAGCAAACAACCCAGTCAGAAAAATAGGCAGAAGACCTGACTAGACATTTCTCCAAAGAAAACATACAGATGGCTAACAGACACATGAAAAGATGCTCAACATTGCTAACTATTGGCAAAATGCAAATCACAATGACAATGAGATATCACCTCACACCTGTCAGGATGACTATTACCAAAAAGTCTACAAATGACACATGCTGGAGAGGATATGGAGAAAATGGAATCCTGTACACTGTTGGTGGGAATGTAAATTGATGCAGCCACCATGGAAAACAGTATGGAGGTCCCTCAAAAAACTAAAAATAGAACTGCCATATGATCCAACAATTCCAGTACTGGGTATATATCTGGAAAAAAACAAAAACAGTAATTCGAAAAGATACATGCATTCCATGTTCATAGCAGCACTATTTATGATAGCCAAGATATATAACCAATCCATGTGTCCATCAGCAGAAAAATGGAAAAGATAAATACAGTAGAGTATTACTCATCCATAAAAAAGAATGAAATTCTGCCATTTGCAGCAACGTGGATGGACCTAGAGAATATTGTGCTTAGGACAATAGGTAGACAGAAAAAGACAAATACTGTATGATATCACTTCAGGGTAGTATCTAAAAAACAATATAAGTGAATGTGTATGTAAAATGGAAACAGATTCACAGATACAGAAAACAAACTAGTGGCTACCAGAGGGGAAGAAAAAGGGAGGGAAGGGCAAGTCAGGGTATGGGATTAAGAGATACAAAATACTATGTATAAAATAAATGAGCAAGAAGGATATACTCTTTACTACAGAGAATTATAGACATTATCATGTAATAATTTTAATGCAGTATAATCTGTAAAGACACTGAATCTCTATGCTATACACGAAACTAATATAAATCAGCTATACTTCAATACAAATTTTTTTTCTTTAGAAACCTAAAAAAATTTATTGTGGTAATAAATCTTCAATTGTTAGAATTTCTAACAGACATTATTTAGAAAAATGTCACTGTTATCTTTGAAACACCTGTCTAATAAGCAATAGCTCATTAAAAAACAGGCATGAGTTTAAGAAAAGACACATTGATAAAGACACTAGGAAAAAGTGATAAATCAGAGATCAAGGGTAAAAGACTCATTAAAATTGCAGATCGCCATAGCTTATTTTCTTTATTTTTCATTTGTGATTGTCATTTTATAAGCCAAGGCTAATACATAATGGTGCCAAATTTTTCATGTAACATATTCTGTAGTCAAAATAATTTTAAAATTTCATCATACTCCAGAAATTTAATTATCAGGGTAAATTTATTTCCCAGTCATTCAGAAGCCTGGGTAGAGTGGGCTGTGCTTGCCTGAAAGACCAGCTGACCAACCCCAAGGGCCTCCCAGGGCCACATTGATCACCTTGTGCTTACAAAATAGTTTCTTCCCTCAGCCTTTCAGAAATAGACAACTAATTTTTTTCAATATCCAAATATAAAATCTATCTTTCAGGAGAAGATTCATATTAACTAAGCTCATAAAACTGATTCATACAACGTAACTGGCAATTTACTAAGTTATATCTAGGAATTATTGTCAGATTTTAGATCACTAAAATCATACATAAATTACATGGAAACAAAATAAGGTTGTGATAGGGACTCCAAGGGGCAACTGTAGAAGTTAATTGAATACTTATGGTAGAGTGCAATGACCTCATTTCTTTATCTTCACCTTTATCTGCCCTTTGTCATGTTGTGTCATAGTTTCTCACAATAAGGTAGATTTTTTATCCCTAAGCCTTGTGTTGGTGGTGCTCTTTCAGTTTGTCTTAGATAAGTGATTGAGGCAAAAATGATGGTATGCCAGTTCCAACCCCAGGCTTCAAGAAGATTGTGTGGTTTCCATTTGTGCTCTTGTGCTTCCACCTTCCCTGTGATAATAGGATGGGGGATGGGTCTAGCCAGCTAGAAGATGAGTGATGGTAGAAGAGAATCTGAGGGCAGCCTAGATCAGCCAACAGACCGCTGATCCCAAGTCATGTGAGCAAGTCCAGCCAAGATCATCAGAGCCTAGCAAATGTCTAACTGACTTCAGACACAAGAGCCATAAACTCTTACTGTCATATGCCATTGAACAGCACAATTGTGGTAATAGTTAACTGATACAGTATTAACCAGAATCAGGTTACACTGTTCTAAAGACTCCACCCACAATAGGCAGGCTTTTGAGCATATGCACTTGCATCTGTCTCAGTATGACAGGGGCTTTACATATACTTTTGGACAATACTGTCTTCAGATGTCCTTACCCGGAGTAATATACAGGGATATATACCAATGGTATTTGTTTCTCTCATTTCTCTCTTTTTATGCATCTGAATGAACAAATTTGGTGTACAGCTGTGTCATTTATGACTAAATATATCATTAGAAATCTAATTCTTTAGAGAAAATAAATCACACATATCTTTGTATGTATGAAATACACTAGTATTTTCACCATTGTCAAAAAAATACCATTTACCTTCAAAATGTGTTCCTTTAGCTTGTACTCATGTTTTCCACTAATTTGCACAACTTTATGACCACTTTTTTTTTTGCCTTTTGAAATCTTTCTACACTCCAACACTCAAATTAAACTCCTCAACTAAGTGTTATTTAGACACTATGTACTTCTGAAGTGTACAATATTTAACAATTTAGATATCTAATATTGCTTTAATTTCTTAGCTCATTAAAAGAATGAATAAATTTTTTTCTTTATACTCACTTTGCTCTCCTCTTCACCTCTCTTTCTATCCCTTAGCATAAGAATAAACCTATACACTACCTCAGTTTATTCTTGAAAGTTAATTTGGTAGATAATTTGAGAAACTTACGTCCAGGATTTTATTGTTTCCAGGCAGTTTAAGCTGATCATGTCTTTGATTTGAAGTTAATGATGCCAATGCATTTCGCTCCTGCATTAATTTCCTAGGGCTGCTATTACAAGGTAACACAAACTGCATGGCTTGAAATATCACAATTTATGGTTTTACAGTTCTGGAGGCTAGAAGTCTAAAATCAAGGTGTCCACAGAGCCATGTTCTCTCTGAGACGCTGCATAGAATCCTCCCTGGCCTCTTCCTAGCTTCTGGTTGTGGCCAGCAATCCTTGGCATTCCTTGGCTTCCAGCTGCATCTCTCCAATCTGTGTCTCTGTCATCATACTGTACTCTTCTCTTCTTGCAAGAAAACCAGTTATAGTGAATTAGGGCCCACCCTAATGACCTCATCTTAACTTGATTACATCTGCAAAGACCCTATTTCCAAATTTAGTTACATTCAGAGGTATAGGATTTAGGATGTTAATGTATCATTTTGGAGGACAAATTTCAACCCATGACAGCCCCAAAGTTCCAGGTGATGTTTTGCCCAACCTAACTAATACCCAGGATTGTTAAGAACAAATCCTAAATAACCAGTAAAATTCTAGAAAGTAAGTTTTTTCTACTGAATTATAATGTTACACATTTTTCTGTCAGGCAATAGCAATGCCCACCTAGAAAAACAGTGATAGTATTTACAAACTAGAGAAACCATTAACCATTATGTTAAAAGGAAAGGGTATGAAAGATGGAGATTTTTCACATACAGCATCACAACCATCACCTATGTTGTATGGATGGTTTGTCAAGCAGTCAAGTGTCTACAGCAGTTATTAGATTAACAATCATAATCTACTAATTGCCTAGAGTTGTCCATGAGAATCTGACAATCAAATCTCATAGATAGAATCTTCTACAGGAACATCAGCATACTTAAATAACCAATCTTTGCAATCACACAAACTAGTTTGTATACAAATATGATTCAATCTATTAAGAGTAAAAATAACATAATACACATTCTGTGAATTATCAGTTCATAAATTTGATCCATGAGCACAACTTATGCAGAAGATTAGAAAATGGTGTCCCATCACCATCTCAGAAGCACATAATTTTAATAGCAATCTCCAGATATTGTTAGCAAGATAATCAGTGACTATTGGAATTAAATCAGTATCCTGAATGGCCTAGCTCTCAGTAACATTTTTAATGTATCATTTAAGATATATGATGAATGAGATTTGTCTCACTTATTACAGTCATATAAAGACATATATGCTGTACTTTATTACATGTATTGAATTGATAGGGACTTAAGACATCAAGGCAGTGGTATATTATCAAACAATGTTACTATAATATAAATATATTTGCCATCCACATCATCAAAGTTTTTTTCAAGCCTTTATAAAAATTTTATTTATTCTTAAATTTATTTAATTGAAATATAGTTGATGTATCAATACAATATTTCATTAGTTTTCAAGTGTATAGCATAGTGATTCAGTATCTTTACAGATTAAACTCCATTAAAATCTATTACATGATACAGGCTATATTTCCCTGTGCTATACGTGATACATCCTTGTTGTTTATCTATTTTATACATAATATCAATAGTTTGTATTTATTAATCCCATAACACTAAATTGCCCCTTCCACCTTTCCTGTCCTCTCTGGTAACCACTCATTGGTTTTCTGTATCTGTGAGTCTGTTTTTGTTTTGCATATACATTGATTTATATTATTTTTCAGACTCTACATATATGTGATATCACACAGTATTTGCCTTTTTCTCTCTGACTTATTTCTCTAAGCATACATAATATTCTCTAGGTCTATCCATGTTGCTGCAAATGGCAAAATTTCATCATTTTTTTATGGCTGAGTAATAGTCTATTGTATATACATATATCTTCTTTATCCATTTGTCTGTTGATGGACGCTTGGGTTGCTTCATATCTTAACTATCATAAATAGTGCTTCTGTGAACATGGGGTACATGTATCTTTTTGAATTAGTATTTTTATTTTTTCTAGATATATACCCAGCAGTGGAATTGCTAGATCATATGGCAGTTCTAGTTTTAGTTTTTTGCAGAACCTCTATACTGTTTTCCATAGTGGTTGTATCAATTTACTTTCCCACTAACAGTGTTCAAGGGTTCCCTTTTCTCCATATCATCACCAACATTTGTTGGGTTTTTCATCACGGCCATTCTGACAGGTGTGAGGTGTTTTCTTATTGTTGTTGTGATTTGCATTTCTCTGACTAGTGATGTTGAGCATCTGTTCATGTGCCTGTTAGTCTTCTGAATGTCTTCTTTATAAAAATGTCTATTCCGGTCTTCTGCCCATTTTTTGATTGGTTTGGTTTTTTTAGATATTGAGTTCTATGAGCTGTTCATATATTTTGGATATTAACCCCTGTCGGTCATATCATTTGCAAATATTTTTCCCATTCTATAGGCTGTCTTTTGTCAGTGGCTTCCTTTCACATCATCAAATTTTCATTCCAAAATAATGTGTTACAATGAGGTCTGATTTTTTTTTTTTAATGAGGTCTGATTTTTAAATGACTTATCTGAAGTCTCAAAGATAGGTGAATATTGTCATTTGTATAATACAAATAAAGTCCATTACACTGAATTATCAAGGTGTAGAAATGTTGAGACATTGAGGCTCCCTTCTAGGCCAATCAAGAGATTGATTTATGTGATTTTAAAGAAAAGAGATATCATTTATATAATTTTCAATTCTTTCTGGGTAACTTCAGAGGCTTCTCTGGATATGATTATGATTAGTATTTCATGATTAAAATGCCCAATGTGAGAGGGAAAATTTGAACATAAAACCTGAGTTTTACCTAAATAACTGTTTGAATATCTAGTTGTTATAACTATGATTTCATATGTATATATAATTATTATAACTATTAAATATACACTTATAAAAGTCAGGAGTAAAAATCTTGCTATATAACTGTAATATGGTGACATCATAATAAAAAGAAATATATTTACACATTTAAAAAAATCTTTCCCCAATTCCTGGTACAGATCTACTAAAACTTTTGGAATTTCCTGAATGACAGTTCTTCTGTTATTCATTATGAGTTCCTTTCAACCATATCTGAGTTTATGCTAATGAAGTGACTCTTGAAGGATTCGGATTGGATGTCAGAAAAACCAAGGGATGATAGATTACAGGGTTAGAATTTTCAGGCCCACCCTCAACCTCTGGGAAAGAAGGGGTGCTAGAGGTTGACTTAATCTCCAATGGTCAATGGAGATTTTTGTCAATTATTCTTACCTAATGAAGCCTCCGTAAAACTCCCAAATAATGGGATTTGGAGAGATTTTGAGTTGGTGAACACATCAAGGTTCTGAGAGGGTGGTATGCCCAGAAATGGCATGGAAAATCTGTACCCTTTCCTCAGAACTCACTCTATGTATCTCTTCTATGTGGCTATTCCAGATTTGTATTCTTTATAAAAACAAATGATAATAAATAAAGCCTTTCCCTGAGTTCTTTGAGCTGTTATAGAAAATTATTGAATTTGAGGAGAGGGTCTTGGGAATCCTTGATTTGCAGCCAAATTACACAGAAGTGTGGGCAAGCCTAGGACCTACTATTTGTGCTTGAGTCTGAAGTAGAGGGCAGTCTTGGGGGATTGAGCCCTTAACCTATGGGGTCTGCACTAACTCAGGATAGTTAGTATCAAAGTTGCTTAATGTGAGGGGAAAACCCACACACGTAGTGTCAGAAACGTTGTGAGTAGTAAAGAAATACTTATTTTATTTTAATAGCTATTCAACAAGCCATCATAGACCTCAAAAAATGAAGCAGTTTTTCAATTAAAAACTTTGTAAATGTTCTTTTCCCTTTGATCTACCATTCAAAGTTGGATTATATTCAAACTAAAATACCATCTGTCTCATAGATTGAGACATCTTATTACTTTGACAGATAGGACAGCCTTAAGGGAAGCTCAATCACTTTTGTCCATAATTACTTTTTTTTAAACAACCTGATCTCTTATGACATAATGAGGTATTTAAGAAAAATACCATTTCAGTAAGATGAATGATGGTGAGTTTAAAATTATATTCAGAATTATTTAACATAGTGATTTGTTAATTTCATTTTTTCAGAACTTTCTATATATAAGTATGACTATTACAAGATTCTGATATCTTGAATGTAAAGGTTGTTAGTTATTCAAGGTCATACTCAAATATCTTCCATCTGTCTTACCATGGGTGACATTTTCTGCAATGAATAGACATTTGTAGGTGTTGATTTATACATCTCAAATTCACTTAATTTATATCCAATTCAAATTTAACCCGACAGATATATTTTAACCTTACAATATCCCTGATATTATCTTAGATAAGGCTAGCTCAGTGCATGGGTGGGATTCATGATGACTTAACCATGTGATTTGCTGGCAATAGTAAATTTGTCTTAAAAACAAAACATAAAACACAGAAATCTTCCACCATCTTCTAAGACAGGTAAGCCACATTATTCAATAAGTGAATCAGTCAGTATTTATTAAATTTCTAATATGAAAATATGAACAAGCACAATTTTGGAAACTGCAGAACTTAAGCATAAAAAATACTTCCATTGTCATTGCCTTTACAGTCTAATCATGGAGACAAACAATAACATAAAATAGAGACTCATAAGACAGTGCATAATTACATCCTAGAGTAGTCTAAAATTAGCTTCATTTTTTAAAGGAACTGTCTTCAGTAGGTCTGTTAAAATGTAAAAAGATATAGAATTTTCAACTAAATAGCTAGTTATCACTATTGCTTTAACACTTCTGCATTTATTAAACAAGCAAACATGTAAATATTAAACTGAAATCTGTTTCATCTTTGTTTAGGAGGGATAATTTCTGTAAACCTGGGAAAGAATGAGGACACACACTTAAGACAGATTCTATCTGTCCAATAACAATTAAAAATTGGAGTAATTTGAGCATATAACTTTGCATTCAATAAAAAAAAATGTTCTGGAGAAATGTCCTACTGAGTCCCAATCTGCTGAACTATGCTGTGATGGTTGAAAATAGAGCTTGTGATAAAAGTCTGTGAGCTAAATTCAACACATGGGAAAATCAAAGAGGTAGGACATTTTGTTTCAAGTACAGAAGGAGGGTTAAAGTGACAGAGCCCAAACAGTTCAGCAACACACATATGTTAATATATTCTAGTCCTTAAAAGGCTCAGAAAGTCGTTTAAGTGTCAAAAGAAAAAGCACCTACCCAGTACAGAGTCAGCTGCTGTATCTAGTAATAGAAAATTGCTTATATACTGGCAACACTACCATAAGAAAGATGAAGGTCAATAGTTTCTGTATTGCTCACGTTGGCAACTCTAGAAAAAAAATGGGGTACGAAGCTTGCTTTCATAGTCAAGGCATTATGATAACACGTGTATACACTTTAAAACCGAAAATGAAGATGCAACCTATCAGTTTGTATACGGAACCTGCATCCAATTTTCTGCAGTGATGCGTTTATTTCTACTGTAAAAAAAAAAAAATCTTTGCTTGTGGTGTACTGGAATTAGGTAGTTAAGGTCAGAAAAGAATGTTTAATTAAGTGAAATCTCAGTAGTTTAAAAGAAGAGCCAGAAAGAAGAGGAGTGATACATTTAAAATTATGTAAAATGATGCAAAGAAAAGGCTTCGCTCTTTCCTCTCTCTCTCTCTGTCTCTCTCTCTGTCTCTGTCTCTCTTTCCCTCACTGTTTTTTTCCTCTTTTGACCATGGCACTGAGTATATGTCTCCCATCTACACCTCCCTGTCCAAAGCTTGAAAAATTAAAAGTCACACACTTAAATTGCAGAAGGAGGAATTTAGAATTACTAAAACTAAGACATTTTCAGAAGCATCAGTAATAGGTATTAAAATACATGGCTACTTGAAGTTGTATCATTTCTTCCCCTTCGGAGAAATAAAGAAGTAAAGACTGAAGTTCTGATTTCCTTTTCTCTGATTTAGATATAATACTGACAGAAAACTGAGAAATGAATAGAAAACTTATTGAGGTCCTTTTGTCTCCTCAATGTTAAAAATTAACTGCATGACCATTAGTGGTAAAATATGGGCACGATTATGTAAATAGGCTATTTAAATTAAATAGCTAGGCATATTTGAAGTGGAGTAAAAGGAGTGAACTTTTTGTTATCTTCTCATAAATGTTTTATGAATGCATGTGGTTTGAAATAATACACTATTGGTAAAGGTTATCATAACTCTGCCTAAAGAGGAAATATGTGAAATAAGAAGGCTGCCATAAAATAACTTGATCTTAATAGTAATTATTAATATGCAGCATTAAAAGGACACCTATAGATAAGGACTTATAACTTCCATTGAAATTTTAAATCAATTTTACCTTCCGAGGCATTTTTTGGCCCTTAACTATAAGCCACATCTTATTATATGTACTGTGTGTAGATTTCTTTAGTATAGTCCACAGTTACTATCTGGACCTGCTAGAGAACACATAGTCCCTCAAGAAATATATCTTCAAAGAATAATAGAGGGCTTTCCTGGTGATGCAGTCGTTAAGAATCCACCTGCCAATGCAGAGGACACAGGTTCGAGCCCTGGTCTGGGAAGATCCCTCATGCCACGGAGCAACTAAGCCCGTGTGCCACAACTACTGATCCTGCGCTCTAGAGCCCACAAGCCACAACTACTGAAGCCCGTGTGCCACAACTACTGAAGCCCACACACCTAGAGCCCATGCACCACAACAAGAGAAGCCACCACAGTGAGAAGCTTGCATACTGGCACGAAGCATAGCCCCCGCTCGCCACAACTAGAGAAAGCCTGCGTGCAGCGAAAAAGACCAACTCAGCCAAAAATAAATAAATTTATTTTTTTAAATAAAGAATAATACAATACAATATTTACAACAAACTCTATGGGTCTTCATTACTGAAGGTCCATCCAAACCAAATGTGGACAAAGA
Source organism: Aethalodelphis obliquidens (assembly GCF_003676395.1). Taxonomy (NCBI): domain Eukaryota; kingdom Metazoa; phylum Chordata; class Mammalia; order Artiodactyla; family Delphinidae; genus Aethalodelphis; species Aethalodelphis obliquidens. The sequence goes on from NW_020837950.1 coordinate 68,620,695, forward strand.
AAATATTATTAATCAAGTATTAATAAAATACAATACTATACAAATTAGTTTCCCCAACTGGTATAATTTTTGTCAACTCAAATATGTAACAGCGACATGAAGGAGCCAGACTATGTATGTGACTGGAAGGAACAAGGGACTTGACAGAAAAAGCAATGGTAACCTGATGAGTTCAGTGAATTTGCTCTTGAAACAAAGAGCAAAGGAAAATCAACACATCTTTATTTTATAGTAACTCTCACCAGGGTATACTGGCTTTTCTGTTTTTCTTCACAGGCAGTATAACTTACATTGCCCATATCACACATAGGAAAAAGAAAAGTGCATTATTGAATAAAGCCTCTGCATAATCACTGGGGCACAGCAGCATAGTGACAAGGAAAAGCAAACATATTCAGTGGATTTTAGAATGTATATAATTTTAGTGGTGACATACTCAGAAAAGTAAATACAAAAAAAAGCTTCTCAATGGTACAGCAAGATGACATGCCCTAGTATTCTGAAGCTATGGTAAATTATATATTTTGTAGAAATGTATATTATACTATATCTTGCTTGTGTGTGTTTATGTGTTTATTTATATAGTGTTCTTGTGTGTTGTGAAATTGTTAATATTTGCTTATTAATTTTAGCAATTTACTTGTAGATTCTTTTGGAGTTTTCTAGGTATACCATAATGTGGCTACAAATCCACTTTTTATACATTTTGTTATTGTTAATATTACTGTATTGCAGTGGACTACGTCTCTGTAAAAAACTGCACAGAAGTGATGATGGCAGGCATTCTTTCAGAAGAAACTATTTCAATATTTTACTATCAAGTAGGGTACCTTGATATGATCTATAGTTTTTTTTTATAGAAAACTAAACTTTAAAAATAATATTTCCATTTGATTTCCATTTCTTGAGAAGTGTGAGGTTCTTTCAACATGAATTGATATTGAATTGTATTCGCTGCTTTCTCTTTGTATATTGAGGTAAACATACACCTTTTTATTTCTTCATTTATTAAAGTGGCAAGTTACATTGTTACACTAATATTGTATTTCTAGAATAAGTCCAGAGAGTTTGTAATATATTTTTATTTTTATATATCACTTCAATGTGTTTGCAGATATTCTGAGTAGAATTCCTGCATGTACGTTAGTGATATTCTGTAGGTTTTGTTTCTTATAATATCATGTGTGTTTGCGGACATACATGCATATATGCACATATGTATGTACATGTGACTATCTAACGGTTTAGATTTTTTTTTCTTGTGATAGTTTTGATAAACGTTTCTCCTGGATTATTAGGACCCTCTTATTTTTCCTGTTCCTGAAAGAACACTCTTTAGATATCCTTTAGTACTGGTATGTAGCTAACTAAGACTCTTTCTTTTTTTTTTCTGAATAGCATTTATTCACTGTTATCTTTAAAGGTTATCCTTATTGGATATAGACTACTAGATTGACAATTTTTTTCAGCAATTTGAAAATATCGTTTCCTTATTTTCTTTTCTTCCTTGCTTATCGTTGCTGTTGCCAGCTCTGTGTCATTTTGCTCATTTAAAAACAATGGTCTCTCTTTCAGATGGCTTATAGCACTTAGTTATTGGTTTTCAACAATGATACCACGATGTGCCTAGGTGTTTGTTGCTTTCTTTTATTTTTCCTGTTGGCATTTATCAGATTTCTTGAATCTGTGGTTTGGTGCCTTTCATTAGTTTTAGAAAAAATATCAACCATTATCTCTTCAGATAGTATTACTTCTCTCATGCACTGGCAATCCATACATAAAACTTTTTTATTATCTGCCATATGGCTTTTAATATATTCTGTTGCATTATACCTTTTTATCTTCCCTGCTTCAGTCTGTGTATTCTGACCCACCTCTCAGTCTTTCTTGTTTTCAAAAATAGCTACTGAGTTTGATAATTCAGCTCTTGTGTTTTCAGTACTAGTCTTTCCTTGTAGTTATTTTAAAGTTTCTAGTTCTCTGGAAATTTTCCAAATCTCACCTTCTATTTCATTGATTGTTAAGCATTACTACTGTAATGTTCATAGCTGATAAGTCCCTTATATGGATCTCCTGTGAGTCTGTTTCTTTTGATTGTTTTATCTGTTTTTTAATCAGGTCTTCTACACTTGAGTATTTTGATTAATTTGTGGAAATTGTATATAAACAACACTGAAGATACTTTTTTAGGTCTTGGATGAAGTGAATTTACTTCCCAACATTGTAAACTAACCAAAATAAATCTACTAAAAGAATAGAATATTTTCTTTAAATTCAGATAATCTGAGGAGCAAGTATGAACTTAGTGGGTCAGGTATGATTACTTCAATCAGACATAACACAACATGTGAAGGATCAAACAAGATGTAGGGAAGGATTCATTGGAATGATATTGGCTTTTGCACTGGAAGAGTCAGAGAGCTACAGAAAGGTTTTGAGTAGAATACTGGTAAAATTGATTTAAGTTTTTTTTTTTTTTTTTTTTTTTTTTGCGGTACGTGGGCCTCTCACTGTTGTGGCTTCTCCCGTTGTGGAGCAATAGGCTCCGGACATGCAGGCTCAGTGGCCATGGCTCACGGGAACAGCCACTCCGTGGCATGTGGGATCTTCCTGGACCGGGGCACGAACCCGTGTCCCCTGCATCGGCAGGCGGACTGTCAACCACTGCGCCACCAGGGAAGCCCTGATTTAAGTTTTAATAGAATTACTCTGGCTGCTGAGGGAGAATAGATTTTAGGAGAACTAGGGCAGATGTAGGAAAACAGAAGGTATTGTAATAGTACAGTTGGGAGATAATGGCAGTTTGGATGTCGAGGTAATAAAGTTGGTGAGAAGTTGTCAGATACAGGACATGCTTTTGTAGCACAGGGGAATTTGCCACCCCAGTATGCCACTTTCCCATAAGGATTATTTTCAGCTGAAGGTAATTGAGAGCAGCCACAAGAATAGCTTACTACCTTCCCCCTATTTTCCTAAAAGTAGGACATAAATTTACAAAGGTTTCCCTTCTCTCCTCTCTGTAAGGAAGAACAGAAGTTAATCACCAGAGACAACCTTAGACCCTTATCAACCCAGAAATGGCACGAGAGGAACTGATGTAACAAACATCACTTTTCCCCCACATATTTACCTTCTCAGCTGGCAGAGCTTGGGAGTCTAAAATGTTGTTTCTTTACAAATATATTTTTTGTTGTTGTTAAGGATTCTTTATAAGCCTGAGTTCTAAGCCACCTCTTGAGTTACTCATCCCTGACGTTCTTCCATTTATATATGAGATATACATGTTAATGGACTTCTCATTGTCTTTATCTTGTTAATCTGTCTTTTGGTATAGAGCCCCAGGCAAGAACCTAAGATGGGAAGAGAAAACATTTTTTCTCCCTGAAACTTTACAGATAGAGAGGAAGTATATTGATGGATTGGATGTGAGGTATGGAGGGGGGAAAAAAAGAGGGTTTTAGCATTACTTTGAGTTTTTTGGCCTAGTAAACTGAAGTATGCAGATGTCAACATCTGAGTTGTAAAAGAATTTTGCAGAAGCAGGTTGGTAGGTTGAGCAAGAAGATTATTTGGCATCCAATTAAAAATATCAAATAAGAAACTGGTTATATAAGTCTGAGGTTTCAGAGAGATGTACTAGTTATGGATATAAATTTGGAAGTTATCATCATGTGGATGGTATTTAAAACCATTTCTACAACTGGGTAAGATCACTGAGGAAATAAAAACAAACAGATGAGAATATTATTTATAAATATATCCCCAATTCTTTACTCTCCTTCAATTCATTCCCTTTCCAATGTGACTCCTTAGTTTCTTCCATCAAGAGGTGGCATCTACTCAAACCCCTTTGAATCTAGGCCTTCCTTGTGACATGCTTTGGCCAATAGATTGCAATGGAAATGTCAAGCCAGGCCTCTACAAAACCTCATGTGCTTCTGATTTCTCTTTCTGAAGTTTGCCAGTGTCACATGAACAAGCACAGCCTAGCCTGCTGTATGTGGAGAATCATGTGGCTCGGTCACTTCTATTATCCTGGCTCACTAGCCAGCCAGCCTCCAGACATGTGAGTGAGGCTATTCTGACCAACCATACATCAGACAACACACCAGCTGAACACATGTGTATGAATAAGCAGTAAAATCAACAGAGTCTGTCCCAGGTCAACAGAACCACTCAGAGGACATATAGATTCCTGGGCAATAATAAATATTGTTTTAAGTCACTGAATTTTGGGATAGCTTATTACTCCAGAATAAGAATCAAGGAAGGAATCCAGAGGGCACTCCAGTTGTTAAGGGATTAGGGAAATGAAAAGGAATCAAAGAAAACTAAGAGCAACCATGAGGGTTGGGAAAAATCCAGGTTATTCATGGTATTTTTTAATCTGGAAAAAAGCATTTCAAAGGAGCCAGAATTATCAACTCTGTCAAGTACTGTTAAATCAAGTAAGATGAGGGCTTCAAGTTGACCACTGGATTTAGTAATGTAGTGGATGTTGTTGGCCTAATTTCAAGATGCTTCCTTAACCATGTTGACGGAATGAGAACAAGGCTAATTCTATGAAAGACACTGAAGATTGCTACACAAATTTAATTATAAATTGTAAACTTTTGAAATTCTAAAGAGTCTCATTTTAGCTGAGTCTGTATATTTTCTAGTATAACCAAAAGTGTAACTCTATTATAAAATATTAGAGTAAACAAAACATCAATGAAACCTTTACATTGTTGATATAGACAGATTTTTATTCTTTATACATACAAAAATAAATAAAACAAGTTGTCTCTTGCTGTATAAACCATCATATATGTGATCTATGTTGTGCACTCCATTTATTAAACCAAAGGACAGTTTCATGCATGACTGCATACCAGTGTGTAAGTAAAATTCCAAGGGAAATTGTGGAAGGAATTTTTGAACAGTATTTTTTAAGGGCATAAACGCATTTCATAGTTATTTTGCCCTGTTAGTTACATTAAAGATAGAACTTCACGTCTATGTATTAAAAATAATTTTCTAGGCCAATACAAAAAACATTTTGTACTGAAACTTGACATTTAAAGGAAATCATTTTTGTTTGTTTATTAACAGGATGTACTCTTTTGGAAGGTGAGGTTGGTGGATTATTTAAGTGGGTTTTTGGTTTTTGGTTTTTTTGTTTGTTTTGTTTTGGTGATTTTGCTGAGCCTCACATAAGATTAAGAGAATTATACATCCTGAGTCAACTTTATCCTTTTGTTGCCCCAGAGGCCATGATTATCTTAGCTTCCTGCCTTCATCCCCCACCACTGGAATAGAGAACATTATGCTATGAGTCTCTCCCTCGGTATTTAACATGGGTTTGAAGAGAGAATACTGAGGCACTGCTAGTAACCTCTGTGCATCCAGGCCCAACAATGGTCACAGAGAAATAATTACCGCCACTTCAATGTGATTAAAAGCAGTTCTGTGCAAAGGGGAAGAACCATCCTAATTGTGCCCTAGGGAAGAACTGCTTCAGAGGGATACTTATGATTACTTTGAACTAGAAGTAACTACTCTGGCCCTCTCAGCAGGCTTCACTAAGTAGAAATGCATAAGCTCTTGTGGACTCAAGGGAGAGTATAAACTGAAATACCTAGTAGAAGCATTGATTTCTTAATCTCAGGAGGTAAACCCCTGCAGAACAAGATGCAAAAACAAACCATGTGATTTCAACTTCAGTGAGCCCATTGCATTAAATCTAAATTAGACCAATGTCAATAAGCCTCAAGAAATGAATGTCCTTCTAAAGAAAGCAATAGCTTAATTTATAATTCTACCTAAAGGTTTCTCTGCTAAAAACAATCAAATAGAATAGATCCAATGTTTTCTGTTTAATTTAATATAGCAGCAAATGAATGTGATAACTGACCAGTAGTGATTATGTATTTCAAAAGCCCACACTGACATTTACTTGAAGTTATAGGAAAATGTAAAATTTGTCACCCAGGTGTATTCTGGTGCCTGGAAGAAGAGTGTAACTCCTGCATATAACAGTAAGTTAAATGAGTTAAAAACTAGCGAGAGACATTTATGTAAATAGATCTGATGCTCTAAATTTCCTTTTTTAGTGATAGTTTCCATTCTGACTTGATCGTTGTAATTTAAAAATATTTACATACTTAAATGCTGTTTTGTTCCAAATTCAGGATGTTACAGAAATTACATAAACTACAGGAACTATACCTGCTATTTAACTATAGTAATAAGAATCAAAACTGGTCTAATTCAAGAATGCTCTTTTGTATAAACATCCTGATTCAATAATATTTTAAATGCTTCTTTGAAAATATATTCTCAGATTATTAAAAATTCATCACAGCCGTTCTATTTGTACACTATTATTGATTTTGAAAAAGAAAAAAATAGAATTATGAGTGTTAGGGACACTGAAAGTGTTATATCGGTCTTGTCTTTAAAAAGTAAAATTTAGTTTTGTTGCAAATCTTTTATTTTACAAATTAACAGTGTCTTAAAATAGAAATTGCTTCTAATTTGACCTTCAGGTATAAAACCATATTCATAAGTATTACAAATATACATGTTAGGAAAATACCTGAATGGATAATTTAAAAGTAATGTGTAGATTTTTTTTTCTTCTTGTTTTATTTACTTAGAAACAGATGAGAAGTATCAATGGAGAAGAATGAAATGAGTTACAATTGGATATGTGTATAAACAAATATTTACTTGAGCAATTGGGACATGACTGTTGCAATTTATAATCACCTTTTTCATGTTATCACTTAGTACATTTTTTTGTTTTTACTACTTTTCTAGAAGGTTAAATAGTAATGCATGTTTTAATATTAAAAATCCTAGTTTTTATGGAATTATAAAACACAAGTACAAAATGATATTTGTTTTCTGCACACTCTATTGACTATGCTAGATCTCGTATTTAAGTTTATCTCTCAGCAAGTGCTTAACAGCATAATACTATGTGGAATGGAATATGTTACTTTTTTTCCTCTTCAAATTTTTACTAGTTACTGACTGCTATTGGAAGACTACCATATGGTGTAAAATAAAGATTTCATTTCAGCATGCTACAATATGTTGTATTAAAGCCATAAGGAAAGGAAACTTGGCTATAAAGGTCATAAAATTGCTGGAATGCACCATACAGAAAAAGAAGTTGTTACTGTGTACGTTGTCTCGTGAATATTATGATATACATTTCAATATGTGCACTAAATGAAATAGATTTAAAATATTTTTAAAAGATGCTTTCCTTATGCAAAAAAAATCTTAATAAAACAAGCAGTAAGGCTGGATATTTAAGTCTCAAAAGAAACATATTTAAGAACTTGGGTGCATTCACACATTCAATAAAATTTACTGATTACCTACAGTATAGTAACCACCAGGCAGAAAGGTGTATAAACTCAGAATCAGTTCTCCAGGGGCTTATAATCTACTAACGGTGGTTGTAGACATATAATCAAATAATCTTAAAAATGTAGTAGGTCCTATTTTAGTAAACCTTTGAAAATGATGTTCTATGGACCCAGAGAAGAAAGCACTTAACTCTGCATAATAATTCAGGGCAGACTTCCCAGAGGAACTATCATTTCAGCTAAAAGTTTTGTTCCCATTATTCAAATCCCACAAAATGCCAAATCTATGTGTCCATAAGTTTAATAAAAAGAAAAAGAATGATTTCACAGCTTCTACCCTTGTGCCCCTCCACAATCCATTTCTACAGAGCAGCCTGAGTGACTTCTTCAAAACGTCATCCTAAACAAGCCATTCTTTTGCTTTAAAAGTTTGTGGTCACCGGCTCTCATACCATGATCCATAAAGCTGAACTTGTGCCACGTTCTTAATGATTCTATGAACTCAACTCTTCCCACTATTTCCTTCACTTAGTCTTTCCTCTAGACATGTCTATGCTGCCCTTGTCTCATGTATTTAAAGACATTTTGTGAAGGTTTTCACGTATCTTACTCCTTCACTTTATTCCAGTATCTACTGAAACATAATCTTGAAAGAAAAAGAACTTTCCTGGTCACCCTATGAAAAATTGAATCTTCTGGCCTATTGTGGTATAATAAAAAATAAATATTTTGTCTTTGTCCCCACTTTCTGGCACAGAGCTCATAAAACTCATGAGCACTCCTGAATGATGTGTATCTTTGGTTGCTACAGAGGTGATGGGAGCCCCTAGATAGCTTCAGTCTCAGGGCTGGCATCCAGAAAGACTAAGCCATGATTCCAGAGTTGGAACTTTCATCCTCAATCCCAACTGACCAGGAGGAGTGAGGGAATAGAGATTAAATTACTGGCCGTTGGCGATTGAATTCAATCAGTCATGCCAACGTAATGAAACACCTCCATAAAATCTCCTAAACATCAGGGTTCAGAGAGTTTCAACGTGGGTGAACCTATTGAGTGTGCAGAAAGGGCAGAGACCTGGAGAGAGCATGGAGGCTCTGGGCAAACTGCCCACACCCTCCCATACCTTGCCCTATGAATCACCTCCACTTGGGGGTCCTGAGTTGTATCCTTTATAATAAGCTAGTAAACAGAAGTTTAGTGTTTTCCTGAGTTCTGTGAGTCATTCTAGCAAATTATTGAATCTAAGGAGAGGGTTGTGAAAATTCCTCATTTATAGCCAGTTGGTCAGAAGTGCAGGTGAGCCGGGACTCGAGACTGGCATCTGAAGTGAGGGCAGCCTTGTGGGATTGAGTCCTCAACTTGTGGGGACTGCACTAACACAAAATAGTGTCAAAATTTAATTGAACTATTGGACAAACAGTTAGTGTCAGAATCAGTACTCATCTATTCATTACATATTCCTTTTAATCTGTTCTGTTTTCTCTAAAGCACTTATCTTTACCTAAAATTATAGTAAAAGTGAAACCAAATCCACCTAAAACAGAATTCCTCTGCCAAGTTTATTTATGTATTTTTCTATTGTTTTGTTTGTTTGTTTGTTTTATTTTATTGAAGTAGAGTTAATTTACAATGTTGTGTTAGTTTCAGGTGTACAACAAAGTGATTCAGTTATACATATACATATATTCATTATTTTTCAGATTCTTTACCCATATAGGTTATTACAGAATATTGAGTAGAGTTCCCTGTGTTATGCAGTAAGTCTTTACTGGTTATCGATTTTATACATATTTGTGTGTGTATGTTAATCCCAAGCTCCTAATTTATCTCACCCCCCTGTGTTTCTCCTTTGGCAACCATAAGTTTGTTTTCAGAATCTGTGACTCTGTTTCACTTTTGTAAATAAGTTTATTTGTATCTCTTTTTAAAAGAATATTCCACATATGTGTGGTATCATATGATATTTGTCTTTCTCTGTCTGACTTCACTTAGCATAATAATATCTAGGTCCATCCATGTTGCCGCAAATGGCATTATTTCATTCTTTTTTATGGCTGAGTAATATTCCATGTATATATGTACCACACCTTTATCCATTCCTCTGTTGATGGACACTTAGGTTGCTTTCATGTCTTGGTTATTGTAAATAGTGCTGCAATGAATATTGGAGTGCACATATCTTTTCAAATTATGGTTTTCTCCAGATATATGCCCTGGAGTGGGATTTCTGGATCATATGGTAGTTCTATTTTTAGTTTTTTAAGGAACCTCCATGCTGTTTCCCATAGTGGTTGTACCAATTTACATTTCCATCAACAGTGTAGGAGGGCTCCCTTTCCTCCACACCCTCTCCAGCATTTATTGTTTGTAGACTTTTCAGGATTTTACCATTGAGAATGATGTTTGCTGTGGATTTGTCATGTATGGTCTTTATTATGTTGAGGTAGGTTCCCTCTGTGCCCATTTTCAGGAGAGTTTTTATCATAAATGGGTGTTGAATTTTGTCAAAAGCTTTTTCTGCATAAAGTGGTATATCACACCAATTGATTTTGAGATACAGTAAGTGCCCTTCATAAGGACCTTCAAGTTGCAAACTTTCAAATGTGCGAACGCGCGTTTGCATGTCCAGTCACTTAAGTTAATTCATGTGTCTGGTGTACATTGTCACATGCGTGCATCCTCTACAAGTGGTTGTGCTTTTGTGTACTTTACTGTACAGTACTGTATAGAGTACAGTAGGACGGTATCTTTATTTCAAGCCCAGGATGTCTCAAATCAAGTGTAAAAGCAGCAATGATGTAGCTAGTACTCTAAGAAGTGCCAAGTGATAATGATGGAAACAAAACTGAAAATAATTGAGAGAGTGGAGTGAGATGAAGAGACGGTAGACGTTGCTTGCTCTTATAAGTATTATAAGCCTATTACAGTACAGTACTATATAGCCAATTATGTTAGTTGGGTACCTAAGCTAAGTTTGTTGAAATTACGAACAAATTGGACTTAAGAATGCACTCTCAGGATGGAACTCGTTTGTATGTAGGGGACTTACTGTATTGAAAAATCTTTGCATCCCTGGGATAAATCCCACTTGATCATGGTGTATGATCCTTTTAATGTATTTTGGATTTGGTTTGCTAGTATTTTGTTGAGTATTTTTGCGTCTATGTTCATCAGTGATATTGGCCTGTAATTTTCTTTTTTTGTGGTATCTTTGTTTGGTTTTGGTATCAGGGGGATGGTGGCCTCATAGAATGAGTTTGGGAGTGTTCCTTCATCTGTGATGTTTTGGAATAGTTTCAAAAGGATAGGTGTTAACTCTTCTCAAAATGTTTGAGAGAATTCTCTTGTGAAGCTATCTGGTCCTGGACTTTTGTTTGTTGGGAGTTTTTTAATCACAGTTTCCATTTCAGTACTTGTGATTGTCCTGTTAATTTTTTTCTATTTCTTCCTGGTTCAGTTTTGGGAGATTGTGCCTTTCTAATAATTTGTCCATTTCTTCTAGGTTGTCCATTTTATTGGCATGTAGTTGCTTGTCATAGTCTCTTATGATCCTTTGTATTTCTGTGGTGTCCATTGTAACTTCTCCTTTTTCATTTCTTATTTCATTGATTTGAGACTTCTTTTTCTTGATGAGTATGGCTAAAGATTTATCAGTTTTATCTTTTCAGTGAACCAGCTTTCAGTTTTATTGATCTTTTCTATTGTTTCTTGGTCTCTATGATTTCTTTCCTTCTACTGACTTAGGGTTTTGTTTGTTCTTCTTTCTCTAGTTGCTTCGGGTGTAAGGTTAGCTTGTTTATTTGAGATTTTTCTTGATTCTTGAGGTAGGATTGTATTGCCATACACTTCCCTCTTAGAACTTCTTTTGCTGCACCCCATATGTTTTGGATTGCTGTGTTTTCATTGTCATTTGTCTCTAGGTATTTTTTGATTTCCTCTTTGATTTCTTCAGTGATCCATTGGTTGTTTAGTGCCATTATTGTTTAGCCTCCATGTTTTTGTGTTTTTTATAGTTTTTTTCTTGTAGTTGATTTCTAATCTCATAGCTTTGTGTTCAGAAAAGATGCTTGTTATGAGTTCAATTTTCTTAAATTTACCAAGGCTCACTTGGTGGCCCAAGATGTGATCTATTCTGGAGAATGTTTCATGTACAATTGAGAAGAAAGTGTATTCTGCTGCTTTTGGATGGAATGTTCTATAAATATCAATTAAGTCTATCTGGTCTAATGTGTCATTTAATGCTTGTGTTTCTTATTTATTTTCTGTCTGGATGATCTGTCCATTGGTATAAGTGGGGTGTTAATGTCCCCCACTATTATTGTGTTACTGTCGAATTCCCCTTTTATGGCTGTTAGCATTTGCCTTATGTATTGAGGTGTCCCTATGTTGGGTGCATATATATTTACAATTGTTATATCTTATTCTTGGATTTATACCTTAGTCATTATGTAGTGTCCTTCCTTGTCTCTAGTAACAGTTTTTATTTTAAAAAATATTTTACCTGATATGAGTATTGCTACTGCAGCTTTCTTTTGATTTCCAGTTGCATGGAATATCTTTTTCGATTCCATCACTCTCAGTCAGTATGTGTCCCTAGGTCTGATCTGGGTCTCTTGTAGACAATATATATGCAGGTCTTGTTTTTGTATAGGATAAGCCAGTCTATGTCTTTTATCTGGAGCATTTAATCCATTTACATTTAAGGTAATTATCAATATGTACTTATTGTCATTTTGTTAATTGATTTGGATTTTTTTTTTTGTAGGTCTTTTGTTCTCTTGTGACTTGATGACTATCTTTAGTGTTGTGCTTGGATTCCTTTTTCTTTTTTGTGTGTATCTATTTTGGGTTTTTGGCTTTCAGTTCCCATGAGGTTTTGATATAGCAGTATATATATATATATATAAGATTGTTTAAGTTGCCGGTCTCTTAATTTCCAATGCATTACCAATATCCTGTATTTGTACTCTCCTCACGATTACTGGTTTTGATATCATATTTGTGTATGGATGATTTTCTACCTTTACTTTATATTTGTCTTTACCAGTGAGATTTCCCATTCATAATTTTCTCGTTTCTAGTTGTGTCCTTATCTTTTCCACCTAGAGAAGTTCCTTTAGGATGTGTTGTACAGCTTGTTTGGTGGTGCTGAATTCTCTTAGCTTCTGCTTGTCTGTAAAGCTTTTGATTTCTCCATCAAATCTGAATGAGAGCATTGCTGGGTAGAAGAATCTTGGTTGTACGTTTTTCCCTTTCATCACTTTAAATATATCATTCCACTCCCTTCTGGCCTTCAGAGTCTGCTAAATTCTGTGATAACCTTATAGGGATTCCCTTGTATGTTACTAGTTTCTCTTCCCTTGTTGCCTTTAATATTTTTTCTTTGAATTTAATTTTTGTCAGTTTGATTAATATGTATCTCAGCATGTTCCTCCTTGGTTTTATGTTGTATGAGACTTTGCTCTTCCTGGACTTGAGTGAGTGTTTCTTATGTTAGGGAAGTTTTTGTCTATGGTCTCTTCAAATATTTTCTCAGGCCCTTTCTCTGTGCCTGTTCCTCCTGGGACCCCTATAATGTGAACGTTGCTGTGTTTGATGTTGTCCCAGAGGTCTCTGTGACTGTCCTGATTTCTTTTCATTCTTTTTTCTTTATTCTGTTCTTCGGTGCTGATTTCAACCACTCTGTCTTCCAGCTCACTTATTCATTCTACTGCCACATTTATTCTGCTACTGATTCTGCTGTTCATCTCTGTTTGTTCTTTAAAACTTCTATTTCATTGTTAAACATTTCTTCTATCTTTTGGGTCTGTGGATCCATTCTTTTTCTGAGATTTTGGATCATCTTTACTATTATTACTCTAAATTCTTTTTCAGGTAGATTGTCTATCTCCACTTCACTTAGTTCTTCTTGTGGGTTTTTATCTTGTTCTTCATGTGGAACATATTTCTCTGCCATCTCATTTATGATTAACCTCTATATCCAAAAGGTTATTCTCTTGTTCAATAATTGTTTCTCTCAAGATTGAAGAGTATCAAAGAAAAGGGGGGTATCTGAGCAAGACCATGGGGGGCTCTCCCTCTTACAAAAACCTTTCTGTGTTCCCTGTTTCTTGTTTGTAGGAAAAAGGCTTCAGCCTCCTAGACCTTCCCTGAGTTCCAAAGGGCGGATTCAAACAGTTATTAATAAGGGAAGGGAGGGGATGCAGAAAAAAGAGGAGCAGTCCAGAAACAATAGTGCAGTGATGGGCAGGATCCTGGTTCCTCCTCAAGGGATATTCATTACAATATATCTCTGAGTTCTCCTAGAGAAACTAAGGCCCCTACCCAGGTGGAGGATGGTAACTTCAGGCTGAACACAAGCACAGGGACCCCAGACTGATTGGAACCAGAAGACTGATGATTGAGACTCTGGGAAACTCAGTCACCTGTTACCACACCACCAACCAATCAGAGGAAGGTCATACACCCTGCAGACCTCCCCCCAAATTTTGCCTATAAAAACTCTTCCCTGAAAACCATCAGGGAGTTTGGGTTTTTTGAGCATGAACTGCCCATTCTCCTTGCTTGGCCCTGCAACAAACCTTTCTCTGCTCCAAAGTTAAATGTTTTGGTTTGTTTGGTCTCACTCTGCATTGGGTACAGGAACTTACATTCTGCAACAAAAGTACTTTGTTTCCCACAGACCCATGATAACAAGTGGTATTTCTGTTTTGTTCATCACAGAATCCCTGAAACAAGAAACAGTTCTTTGTACATATTAGGCAAGCAGTAAAATTTGCAAATTAATATATGAATGAATGCATAACAGCTATCTGACCATGGACTACTATATTGCCATTTCTTTTATCATTGTTCACATGGGATATAATAAATATATTCAAAACCAAGCATCTGTTTTACAAGGTTGCGTTAGTGTTCTGAAGAAATGCTATCAAATGAAGGATGAGAAATTATATTTTTTGTACACCAACTAACAAAGAATCCAAACTAACACAAGAATAAAACAAGAGAAGCCAAATATCTTTGAATAAAATTATCTTATGTGTTCCCTAAAAGCTGTTATTTTCATTTTGAGTTTTACAAAGTTCATTCCTTGCCCTGAAATAAAAATTCTATGACTTTCCCCCATGTTTGCTTATAGGCTGTAAGATCTAAGTATCCCAGCAGGTTTTAGTTACAAATACAAGAGGAGAAATTTCCCCCCCATATGGTTTTTGCATTATCCATATGAGGGTAATCAAACAAACCAGCTAGGGAAATCAAAGGGATCAGCTGGAGACTTCCTTTTGCTAGAACTAAACAGACCAGTTCAAACAGTATGCTTCCTTGAAATGTCATTTTGCAAAACTAGCTCTTATACTTTATGAAAATGGTGTATATTCAAAAGTATTAAGACAATTTGCTCTATGTATAAGGTATATTTAAATGTGTTAAGTAAAATATTTGTAAAATATGTTTCTGTTACCATTTTTGTCTGTTATCAGATTGCCTCTGCAGCACTCCAAAGCCTAACAGTAGCAAACTTTGATTTGAATTCTTCATTTCCTTAGTGAACTTCTTCTGTGTTGTTCCAGCCAGCTATGGAAACTTTTAACAGAAAATACCAACTTAAGCAACAACATCTAAGACTGTAGTATTTTCACATATATAGCTGTCATCTTTTTCCTATGCAGATAATTTAAAAGGTCTTTACTTGGGTTAAAAATAGTGTGCTGTGGGGGAGGAGAAACAATTTTTCCTCTACCCTTCTAGGTGCTATGGCTGAGACTCCCCTGTTATAAAAGATAAATAGGAGGAAAACATACAGAATTTTAATAACATGTATTTCTCATGTATACATGAGAGATACCCAGGAAAACAGACTAAAATTCCCCCAAAATGGTCTATGCCACCATCTTAAATACCAACTTTAGCTAAAAACAAAAGAAAGCTCTTTAAAGTGGTGGGAGGTCAATTATGGGAGGTTATCAGGAAAAGCATGTTTAACAAGTGTAAGGTTTATTCTGCAGGTTTAAGGTGTTGTCTTCTCCATTGATGAGTTTCTGAAAATTTAGAGTTATTCTCTCCCTGGTACAGAAAGGGAGACACTCTTACAAAGGAGATTTCCCTTATAAAAGTAATTGCCCTCACAAAAGGGCAATTTCTAATCTGTTTTCAGAGATTCTGCTGTGTCTGCAGCTTCTCAAAAATAATCAGCTCAAAATAATCCTTTTGCCAAAAAGGAACATTTTGGGGTGGCATAGTCTATTATTCTTCAATACCAATATTGATTTCCTACTTTTGATAATTATACTATGGTTATATAAGGTGTCAGCATTAGAGGAAACAGAGGGATATAAGAGAATTTTATGTACTATTTTTGCAACTTTTCTAAAATTAGTTTGAAACAGAAGTTTTAAGATATAAAAAAGAAAATTTTAGCTTTTATCTAGATAATTATTATACTATCACATAAACCATATATAAAATATATCCTAAAAGAGAACTATGAGAAGAGAAATCTAGGTAAATCAAGTTTTTCAGAAGTGTTTGTACTTCCACTTTCAATCATGATAGAGTATGCAGTACTTGACTTTCTTTCTCACCATAAACAGATTTAAACTAGAGAAAATATGAGAACATTTTTGGACATTAAAAAAAAAAAAACAACAGGAAGAACATGACTGTGGCTCCTAGGAAGTGAAAAATCCATGAGGAAAGCCCTATGATTTATCCAACTCTCTGATTAGGGGTATATAGCCTACTGTGACAGAAATGTGAGAGATCAGAGCTTTTTAAGGGACTAGAATTGTGTAGCTGGATCTTAAAAGAGGAAAGTAAATGTTTCTGAACTCAGGTTCAGCTGCTCACTGCTTAAAAGCCAATAATTGAGAGGCAAGCATCAGCAGAAAGGAAAGGTGCTTTAATCAGAAAAGCTGGCAATCTGGGGAGAAGATGGACTCTTGTCCTGAGACCAACTTTGAAGGCTCTGCTCAGCCATGACAGTTTTTAAAGGGAAAATGGGGAAAGAATCTCAGTGAATCATTGAGACAGGAGGTTGTGTTCTGCATCATCCTCCATTGCATGCAGACTGGATGATACTTTCTTCAGTTGTTATCTTGCCCATGTGATCTGTCTGCAGGATTGCTAAGGGAGCAGTTGTGGGTAGAGAGCTAGTCATTCTTTAACTACTTAATTTTTCATTTTTACTTCTTTTAGTCTAGGAAAGGAATCAACAGGTTAGGCAAGGCATGGTGTGCATTCAGGAGAGCATAAGTCAGGAGTTAGGTTAAATTGCCTAGTGGTCTCATTCTTATAAATGGGTTCTTTTAAGGTTAGAGGGGAACAGAAATGAGCAAACAGGAAATGGGCAAAAGAGCTGCTGTCAATTCCCCACTATCAAATATCATTCCATTTCTGTGTGATTAGCGGTGAAGATCTGTCTTCTGTAACTTCGTGCTGACAAAGGACACTGTATTCTCAGAGTGGAAAATGTTGACATAGGTCTGTAGCATCTCTTTGCTGAAAATTTTACTTGTCTGCTTACGTATACGGGTAGAGCAAGCTACAATTGTTTTGATGCCCACAAAGATATAGATTATTATGAGTAATAATGTTGATCCCATTCTCTTGAGCCCAGTTCTTAGAACTGTGCTAGCCATAAATTTAGTACGGCTCAAGATGGAGCAGCTTATGTCATGGCTACAGTCTGGTCATCATGCAGTGAGCTTTTTCTCTCTTGTGGGACTAATAGTATCTGTAAAACAGCTTAGGGTTGTGTGTCAGACCCTGCGTCTGTGACTCTAATCATAAACTGCTTGAACCTGCTCTTTTATGATTCAGGGAGGCCTGGGAGATTTCAGCTTTTTTACAAACAAGATGCAGGGGACATGGTGCAGCCTTTGTACTTGGGGAGGGGCACAGGGTTCTGCTTGGTTTCATGAACAAAGATGAACCCTAGGAATCTGAATGGGCATTCACACTGAGACTTTTGTTAAAATCTAAGCTGTCTATGTACAGGGTGAGTTTCATGAGTCCTCCAGAACACAGTGACCCTGGGACAGAATGCAGCACAGATACATCAGGGGTCACATGGGATGGAGAGATGTTGAATTTGAAGCCTAGCTAGAGGAGAAAGACATTACTGTTCTCATCAAAAATTCAGTTTAGATACTAGAAGAAAAGTCATATTTTAATATTAAGGACCTTACCCAAAGATTGACACAAAGTGAAAATAGAACTACCTCATCAAAGAATAAAACCAAGCCTAACAATTAAAGGGAGGTGCCAGTGATTTAACTGAATGCTGAAACAAATTCAACACCATTCAAATATGGTGGAATGATCATGATGCCATACAAGATATCAATCAAAATGTTCAATATAAACTAAAAATTACTAGTCATGTGAAGAAACAGGAAAGTGTGATATATAATGAAGCAGGGGGCTACTCAGTACAAACCCCAAGAATATAAAGATTTTAGAAGTAACAGACAAGGACTTGTAAAGAGCTCTAATGAATATATATATATATATATATATATATATATATATATTATAAATTGTTATTGAAGTATAGTTGATATGTAACAATGGTGTGTTAATTTCTTCTGTACAGCAAAGTAACTAGGTTATATATTCTTTATGTATATATATTTATTCTCTTTTCACATTGTTTACCATTCTATGGTTTGTAACAAGATATTGACTATAGTTCCCTGTGTTATACAGTAGGACCTTGTTGTTTATCCATCCCATATGTTATAGTTTGCCTCTGCTAATCCCAAACTCCCATTCCTTCTCTCCCTGAACCCCACCCGCTGGCAACCACAAGTCTGTTCTCTGTATCTGTGAGGTTCTTTTTGTTTTGTAGATTTGTTGATCTGTATAGTATTTTAAATTCCACATATAAGTGATATCACATGGTATTAGTCTTTTTAACTTACTTAGTATGATAATCTCTAGGTTCATCCATGTTGCTGCAAATGACATTATATCATTCTTTTTTATGGCTGAATAATATTCCATTGTATATATGTAGCACATCTTCTTTATCCATTCATCTGTTGATAGACATTTAGGTTGTTTCTGTGTCTTGGCTGTTGTGAATAGTGCTGCAGTGAACATAGGGGTGCATGTATCTTTTCAAATTATACCAGTTTTTTTTGGGTAAATGCCCAAGAGTGGGATTGCTGGATCATATGGTAACTCTATTTTTAGAGGTAGTTTTTTGAGGTAATTTTATACTGCTTTCAATAGTGGCTGCAACAATTTACATTCCCACCAACTGTGTAAGAGGGTTCTCTTTTCTCCACACCCTCTCCAGCGTTTGTTATTTGTAAACTTTTAGTGATGGCCATTCTGACTGGTGTGAGGTGATACCTCATTGTAGTTTTGATTTGTATTTTTCTAATAATTAGTGATGTTGAACATCTTTTCATGTGCCTTTTGGCCAACTGCTGTCTTCTTTGGAGAAATGTCTATTTAGGTCTTCTGCTCATTTTTCGATTGGGTTGTTTGTTTTTGTTGTTGTTGAGTTGTATGAACTGTTTGTATATTTTGGAAATTGCAAATTCAAATTTCAAATTTGCAATTTGGAAATTGCAAATTGTCAGTTGCATCATTTGCAAGTATTTTCTCCAATACTGTAGGTTGTCTTTTGTTTTGTTTATGGTTACCTTCACTGTGCAAAAGCTTGTAAGTTTGATTAGGTCCCATTTATTTATTTTTGTTTTTATTTCTTGGGAGACTGACTTAAGAAAACATTGGTAAAATTTATGTCAGAGAATGTTTTGCCTATGATCTCTTCTAGGAGTTTTATGGTGTCATATCTTATGTTTAAGTCCTTTAAGCCATTTTGAGTTTATTTTTGTGCATGGTGTGAGGGTATGTTCTAACTTCATTGACTTACATGTAGCTGTCTGGCTTTCCCAGCACCACTTGCTGAAAAGACTGTCTTTTTCCCATTGTATTTTTATTCTTGCCCCCTTTGTCAAAGTTTAATTGACCCTAGGTGTGTGGTTTTTTTCTGGGCTTTCTATTCTGTTTCATTGATCTGCATGTCTGTTTTTGTGCCAATACCATGCTGTTTTGATTGCGGGTAGCTTTATAGTATTGTCTGAAGTTTGGGAGGTTTATGCCTCCTGCTTTGCTCTTTTTCCTCAGGATTGCTTTGGCAATTCTGGGCCTTATATGGTTCATATAAATTTTAGGATTATTTGTTCTAGTTCTGTGAAAAATATCATGGGAAATTTGAGGGATAGCATTAAATCTGTAGATTGCTTTGGGTACTATTGCCATTTTAATATTAACTCTTCCAATCCAAGAGTGTGGGATATCTTTCCATTTCTTTGAATCATCTTTAATTTCCTTTATCAATGTTTCATAGTTCTCAGCATATAAGTCTTTGACCTCCTTGGTGAGGTTTATTCCTAAGTATTTTTCCTTTTTATGCTATTTTGAAAGGGATTATTTGTTTTCATTCCCTTTCTGATATTTTATTGTTAGTGTAAAGAAATGCAACCGATTTCTGTATGTTAATCTTGTATCCTGCTACCTTGCTGAATTTGTTTGTCATTTCTAGTAGTTTTTGTGTGGAGTCTTTAGGCTTTTCTATATGTAGTGTCATGTCATCTGCATATGATGACAGTTTTACCTCTTACTTTCCAATTTGGTTACCTTTTACTTCTTGTCTGATTGCTGTGGCTAGGACTTCCATATTATCTTGAAGAGAAGTGGTGAGAGTGGGCAACCTTGTCTTGTTCCAGATTTTAGAGGGAAGGCTTTCAGCTTTTCACTGTTGAGTATTATATTGGCTGTGGGTTTGTCATAAATAGCTTTTATTATGTTGAGATATGTTCCCTCTATACCCACTTTCGTAAGGGTTTTTATCATGAATGGATGTTGAATTGTATCAAATGCTTTTTCTGCATCTATTGAGATCATCAAGTGGTTTTGTTCTTTCTTTTGTTGATGTGGTGTATCATATTGATTGATTTGCATATGTTGAACCATCCTTGTGACCCAGGATGAATCCAGCTTGGTCATGGTGTATGACCTTTTTTAAGTGTTGTTGGATTTGGTTTGCTAATATTTTTTTGAGAATTTTTGTGTCTATATTCATCAAAGATGTTGGCCTGTAATTTTCTTTTTTTGTAGTGTCCTTGTCTGGGTTTGGTATCAGGGTGATGGTGGCTTCACAGAGTGTCTTTGGAAGTGTTCCTCCCTCATCAATCTTTTGGAAGAGTTTGAGAAGGATAGGTATAAGCTCTTTTTGTATGGTTGGCAGAATTCACCTGTGAAGCCATCTGGTCCTGGACTTTTTCTTGTATGCAGTTGTGGGTTTTTTTCCTACAGATTTTATTTCATTTCTAGTGATTGGTCTGTTCAAGTTATCTATTTCTTCTTGATTCAATTTTAGTCAGCTCTATGTTTCTAGAAAGTTGTCTATTCTAGGTTGTCAACTTTGTTGCCATATAATTGTTCATAGTATTCTTTTATGTTTTTTTGTATTTCTGTGGTAACAGTTGTGATTTCCCCTCTTTCATTTCCTACATTGTTTATTTGGGTCATTTCTGTTTGCATTATATCTTTTTCCATCCCCTCACTTTCCGTCTATGTGTGTCGTTTGCCCTAAGGTGGGTGTCTTGTAGGCAGTATATTGTAGGTTCTTGTTTTTTTAATCCAATCTGCCACTCTCTGTCTTTTGACTGGAGCATTTAGTCCACTGACATTTAAGGTAATTATTGATAGATATGTATTTATTCCCATTTTAAACCTTGTTTTTCCATTGATTTTCTATTTCTTCTTTGTCCCTTTCTTTTTCTTTTTCCTGTTGTAGTTTGATGATTTTTCTTTTGTATTATGCTTATGTTCTGTGCTTTTGGTTTTTGTGAATCTACTGTATGTTTTTGATTTGTGGTTGGCCTGTTTTTCAAGTATATTAACCCCTTCCTATATCTACTTGCTTTAGACTGGTAGTCATATAGGCTCAAACACATTCTAGAAAAAAGAAATCTATATTTTCTTGTTCTCCTTCCCCACATTTTATGATTTTGATGTCCTCTTTTGCATCTTTATATTCATCCATTTGGTGTTCATTGTGGTTATCATTGCTTTCACAGAAATGTTTTGATTTTTCTTTTTAATCTGTGTACTGGCTTATTTAAGTGATTTATTTTCCAATTGTGATTTTCTCTTTCCTATTGATTCTTACTTCCTTTCTATTTAGAGAAGACTTTTCAGTATTTTCTTTAAGTAGGTTTAGTGTTGCTGTATTCTTTTAGTTTTTGCTTTTAGTTTTTATCTGAGAAATTCTTTATCTCTCTTTCTATTCTAAATGATAATCTTGCTGGATAGAATATCCTAAGTAGCAGATTTTTCCCTTTCAGGACTTTGAATATATTTTGCCACTCCCTTCTGGTCTGCAATGCTCCTGTAGAGAAATCAGCTGATAGTCTTATAGGGGTTCCCTTGTAATTAACTATTTTTCTCTTGTTGCCTTTTGAATCCTCTCTTTATCTTCAATTTTCACCATTTTTACTATAATATGTCTTGGTGTATGTCTGTTTGGGTTTATCTTGTTCAGGAGCTTCTGTGCTTCTGGATATCTGTTTTCTTCTTTAGGGTTGGGAAGTTTTCAACCATAATTTTTTCAAATACATTTTCAATCCCCTTTTCTCTTTCTTCTCCTTCTGGGATCCCTATTTTGCATAGATTGGCATGCTTTATATTATCCCACAGGTCTCTTATATTGCTTTCATTTTTTTCATTTGAGTTTCTGTCTGCTGTTCTAACTGGGTGATCTCCATTATGATATCTTCCAGATCACTTATTCATTCTTCTGCATTATTCATTCTGCTACTCATAGCCTTTTGTTAAGATTTCAACTCTTCAAATGAATTCTCTAATTTTTCCTGGCTCCTCTTTCTAGTTTCTTTTTACAGTAATCTGCATTTGTGTTGATAGCCTTTCTTAATTCCTTCAGTATTTTCATTACCTCCTTTTTGAACTCAGTGTCTATTAGATTGAAGTGGTCTATTTCATTGTTTGTTCTTTCAGGGAATTCTCTCAATCATTTAATTGGGAGTAGTTCCTCTGCTCTTCATTTTACTTATATTTCTCTTGCTCTATGGGTTTAGAAAAAACAATTATTTACTGTGGTCTTGGAGGGCTATTTTTACATTGGAACATCTCTGTGTAGCCTGTGTGGGTTTAATCTTTTTTGATGCAAGGGCTGTTTTTAGTATGGATGACTGCCACCTCTTTCCTCAGTGTCTGGTGACTATTATACTCTTGATAGGAGGTGTGACTGGTGTTGTGGTGACCAGAGCCTGCACTGGATATTAAGCGGCACCTCCTCTTTGCTCTGTGGTTTTCACTGTCCTGTCAGGGGCGGGGTCTGCTTCCTAGTTGTTGCAGTAGAAGCCCCCAGATCTGTTTCTGAGCCGTGTTTCTGACCTACAGTGTGAGGTAGCTGCGATTGGAGGACTCCCACTGGAAGAGAAGCCACTGAGTATTCCTCTGCTGGAGGTGTTCACCTGTGAGTGTGCTCTGTTTTGTCACCTTTCACCCATTGTGCAGGCTCACAAAGTACACTGTTGTTGGCACTGCCCTTGGTCCCACCTCAACCGTGGGTATGCTGGCCATTGTTCCTGGTGTCTCTCAGATGTTGTTTTCACCAGGCCACCAGCACAGATCCAGTGAACTCAGGTCCCAGAACTGCAGGAGTTGTGCACCTGCACTGGCTACAGGAGCTGTGGAAGCAGCTCAGACCCTGCCTGGCCCAGCCCCCGCATGTACGCACCCACAAAGCCCACAGCTACTAAAGTCAGACCCATCCCCGCCTCCGGGACACCCGTTGTCTGTTTGGATTTTCCACTGGTGATGAATTTACAACGCTGGCAGCTGAAGTGTAAATCCATGGTCCGTGCAGCTGCAGGGAGAGATTTCAGGTCTGCTTCCTAAGTGGCACAGGTCCTGGGGCTCAGTTGTGATTTCAGCCCCACCTCTGCGTGTGGGCAGCCCATTGGCATCTGCTCCCAGGGCCGCCAGGCAGCAGCAGGGGCACGTGAGCCGGACCAGGCAGGAGCCCCTCCTGGAGCCCGCAGAGCAGAGGGGCGGGGGAGAGGTTGCTATGGCGGCCCCACCCCTCCTTTCACACACCACTTAACAATGGCACTTCGCTTCTATGGCTTGGGCTTCTTTCGAGAACATTCCTGGTTGCGGCTCCCCACACTCCAGGCCCCTCAGACAGTCTCTGTGCAGCCAACACCAGTCCTCTTCCTGGGTCTGTCCTCCAAACCCTGCATTCCAGCACTCAGCCCCCACCTGTACCAGCGGACACGCATTTCAGGGTGGGGTGCACAGGGTGGTGGTGCAGACCTTCTGTGTAGGTCTATCTCTGTCTTGCCTGCCACAAACCAGTTGTTGTGCTCTCCTCTGAGCCTCTGAAGCTCTTTTTCTGTCCTGGCCGATCTCCCTGCCAGTGAGGGACTTCCCAGAGTGCAGGAACTTCTCTCCTTCAGCTCCTCCCAGAGGCAGAGGTTCCAACCCGCTTCCTCTCTCTCTTTTCTTTTGTCCTTTCATCCTAGCCGGTTATGTGTAGATCTTTCTTGTCCTTTCAGGTGTTTGAGGTTTTCTGCTAGTGTTCAGTGGGTGTTCTGTTAGAATTGTTCCATTTGTAGATGTATTCTTGATGTATTTGTGGAAAGAGGTGAGTTCCATGTCCTACTACTCCACCATCTTGATTCCATATAATGAATATATTAAAGAATATAAAAGATAAAAATGAATGAATATTCTCTATCTCATTAGAGAAATAGAACCAAAAAGTTGAAATTATAGAAATAAAAGTTTAACGTCTGAAATAAAAAACTTACTAGTCATAATAGCAAAATGGGCAGAGCAGAATAAAGGGTCAGTAAATATGAAGACAGTTAAAGACCTTATCCAAAAATGAAGAAACAGAGAAAAGAATTTGACCAAAAATAAACACACTTCAGTGGCTTCTGATAAGACATCAAACAAGGGAAGCCAATTATATTAAAATAAAGCTATTAGAATATTTTTTAAACCTGCAATATGGTAATATACATGCCTCTTTAGTAATGCATTAAATAACAAGATGTAGCAGCAGGTCTTATAAGTACCATAATTTTGAAGTAGTTTTGAACTTGAAAGATATTTTGAAATGTCTGCAATGACTCCAGCGTGATGTGAAAAATCCATGATTTATATTGGTGACAAAGTCAAGGTCATGCTAACATTACTGTAATTTTTTGCTTACATTACAATTGGAAAAACATGCCAAATTTCAGTTAGAGATTAGTGAAAATAAAGATGTAATTTATTCCCATGCAAGTTCACAAACCCTAGATTAAGAAGCCCTTCAATAAATTCTGATAGTACCTGAAGAAAAAAAAAATCAAACAGACTAACATGTAAGTAACTGCATTTCCCCCAAAACAGAAATGAGAATAAGTTGAAATAATATTTGAGTAACTATTTCTAAGGCTTGATAAATTTGGTTAAAAAACATCAATTTAAAAAAGCAAGAAAAACCAATGAAAGTCAATATGCATTTAAAAAAAACACATACACCTATGCACACCATTGTCAAAATGATGAAAGTCAAAGAAAAGATCTTGAACTGAGACAAAGAAACACAATATTTTATTCAGCAGAAGAAAGATAGCAATAAAGTCAGACATTCTCCTCAGAAAAAAGGCCAAAAACACTGCAATAATATATTTCATAAGCTTAAAAGAAAAACAACTGGTAAACCAGGATTCTCTGTCCAGTGAAAATATTCCACAATTAGTGAAAAAAGTAAATAAAACTTTTATTATTATTTTTTGAGATATGACTGATATATAATTGCATTAGCTTTAGGTGTACAAGGAATGATTTAATATATGTATATGTTGTGAAATGATTGCCTAAGTACGTTTAGTTAACGTCCATTACCATATAGTTACACATTTTTTTCTTGTGATAAATTTTAAGATTAACTCTTAGCAACTTTCAAATATCTAATATAGTATTGTTAACTATAGTCACCATGCTGTATAATACATCCCCAGGATTTATTTTCCTTATAACAGGAATTTTGTACCTTTTGACTATTGTTATGCATTTTGCCCGCCTCTGGCAACCACCAAATTGTTCTTTGTAGCTATGAGGTTTCTTTTGTTTTTGGTTTGTTTGTTTTCTTTTCAAATTCCATGTATAAGTGAGATCATACAGTGTTTCTCTCTTTGACTTATTTCACTTAGAATAACACCCTCAAGGCTATTCATGTTGTGGTAAATGGCAGGATTTTATTCTTTTTCTTATGGCTGAATAATGTTTAATTGTGTGTTTGTGTGTATATATATATGTGTATATATATGTGTATATATATATGTATATATATATATATATGTATATATATGTATATATATATATGTATATATATATACATATATATATTACATTTTCTTTATCCATTCATATGTCCATGGACACTTAGGTTGTTTCCATGTCTGGGCTATCATCAATAATGCTGCAATGAGCATGGGTGCAGCTATCTTTTTGAGAAAATGATATCATTTTCTTCAGATAACTACTCAGAAGTGGAATTGCTAGGTTGTACAGTAGTTCTGTTTTTAATTTTTTGAGGAACCTCCATACTGTTCTCCATAGTGGCTGCACCAGTTTACATTCCCACCAACAGTGCAAGAGGGTTCCCTTTTTTCCACATCCTCATCAACACTTGTTATTTCCTATCTGTTTGATGATTGTCATTCTAACAGGTGTGAGGTGATATCTTGTGGTTTTGATTTATATTTCCCTGATGGTTAGTGATATTGAGCACCTTTTCATGTACTTGTTGGCCATCTGCATGTCTCCTCTAGAAAAATGTCTCTTCAGATCCTCTATTTTTAATGTTTTAAGTTGAGTTGTATGAGTTCTTGAATACTTCAGATATTAACCCCTTATCAGATATATGGTTTGCAAATATTTTCTCCTCTTCTATAGGTTGCTTTTTCATTTTGGTTTATTGTTTCTTTTGCTGTGGAGAACTATTTAATTTGCTGTAGTATCACTTGATTTTTGCTTTTGTTGCCTTTGTTTTGCCTTTGCTTTTGTGGTGTCAAATCCATAAAATTATTGCCAAGATTAATATCAAGGAGTTCACCCTCTGTTTTCTTCTAGGTGTTTTATGATTTCAGATCTTATGTTCAAGACTTTAAGGCACTTTGAGGTTATTTTTGTATATGATGTAGGATACTGGTCCTGCTTCTTTCTTTTGCATGTGGCTGTCCGGTTTTTATACCACCAGTTATTAAAGAGACTTTCCTTTCCTCATTGTATATTCTTGGCTCCTTTTATATAAATTAGTTGGCCATGTATCTGTGGGTTTATTTCTAGGTTCTCTATTCTGTTGCATTGATCTGTGTGTCTGTTTTTATGTCAATACCATATTGTTGCTAAAATGATTTCTTTAGAATGAAATAAAAATGTGGATTTGCAGAAACAAATGTAAAACACAAGCTATAAATGACTGAAGCAAAAATAATTATATGGTATTCTGTAATTTATAATGAACATAAACATAAAATTTATGTCAAGCGTATCATAACTGACAGGAACAGTAAGTGGAATTATACTGTTGTAATATTCTTATATTTTACATGAAGTAGAGCAATTATAAGTCTAAATAGATTCTGATATATTAATAATGCACAGTGTAACCCCTAGGGCGACTACTTAAAACAGTACAAAGATACATAGCTAAAAAGCAATAGAGGAATTAAAAGGGAATATAAAAAATATTCAATTAACCCAAAATAAGACAGGAAAGCAGTAAGACAAGAAAAAAATCAGGTGGGACTAAAAGAAAAATAATAGCAAAATAAGAATGCTTAAACTCAAACATATGAGTAATTTCATTAAATGCAAATGGATTGAACATTCCAGTCAAAAGGCAGAGAAATGCACCACACAGTTATATGCTAATCACAAGAGAAACATCTTAAATGTAATATCAGTGATAGGATTAAAGCAGTAGTATTCCCCAATCTAATTTTTGGTTTCACAGTAAGTGTTGAAAATGAAGTCATTCAACAAGATGGCAAAGACCCATGCTGTCCAATGGCCTAAATGAAACCTTTCTCATTTTTCTCAACAGACACAACATGGGGCAGTTGGGGTATAAGCTTTCTATTTTTCCTTTTCTGAGCCTTAGATATTTGAACATTGACCCACATAATAGTACAGGCCCTATTTCAGTGTCCACCTGTCTCAAAGATTAATTACATGATCCATCTAATTATGCAAGCCTGAAACATAGGAACAAATTATGACACCATAGTTATTGTTAACCTCTGTGTTCAGTCTATTCATCATGTCCTCTTTACCCTTTAAATACCACATCAATTGAATTATTTTTCCCCATAATGCCAACAACCATTGTATCTTACCTGTATCATTAAAACTGTACTTTAACTCAAATGTTGAATTTTTTTTTCCTGTAAAGAGCCATACAGTAAATATATTTGGCTATTTGGCTATTTTGTCATTGTCACAACTGTTGTAGCACAAAAGCAGTCACAGACAAGTAACTAAATAAACATAAGCCATGTATATGTACCGATAAAACTTTACTTACGAAACCAGGTAAATTTGGTTGATGAGCTGGAGTTACGACAATTCCCACAAACTGACCTACCTGAATCCATTAGTAAGAAGTAAGAAGATATTTTGAAATGTAAATTCCTTCTCTGCTGAATCCTTAAATGTCCTTTGATTTCTCTCAGTACAGAATCAACCATCCTGATCTGACCATAAAGCCCAGCACGGTCTTCCTGACTTATCCACTCCAACCTCAGTTGCACCATGCCCATCTCCTCTCCAGCCTTTCTGACCTTCTTTTGCACCACAGCAGTTATGCACATACTCTTCCTAGGACAATGTTCCTTCATCCTTCCTCCTAATAAGCATTTTGGCATCCTTCTGATCTTAGCTCATTTTTACTATAGAAAACTTTCCTGGCCACTTCGAATAGATAAAATCCCCCTATTCAACATGCCCAAATTTTCTTGCATGTCTCCTTACACGCCTAGTCATAGTCAAAACATTACACAAGTTTATACTTAGTTGATAAATAGCTAGTAGCTTTAAATGCTTTTATTTTTGATACTGTTAAGAGTGCCAAGCACTTTTAAAATACTTTATGTGTATTATCTGACTAAATCCTCACAATGATCACATGAGATAAGAAATAATTTATGACTAACTTTCTGGCTATAAAACTGATGCCTTGGAAATAATCATTTGCCAAGTCAAACAGGGAGGAAAATGTTGCTATATCAACACAGGGAGACTGATTTCAGAGTCCCTGTTCTCAACTACAGTCAAATAATGGCTATCTCTGCAAGATATTGATTTTCTATTCTTAATGCATTATTGCAGAAATATATACTATACACACATCTGTCGATGTATGGAGTGGTAAAATCATTGAAATTCAGCCTTTCATAAAATGGTCTACGTGCTCCATAATGACAAGTTTAGAGATGTTGAAGGCCTGGATTTATATAGAACACAAAGCAGTGTGGCAAATGGATTGAAACTTTGAAGCAAGAACATAAGCTGACCTGCCACCGCCATCAAGAGGAAGCCTCGTGTTGTTTTCCTTTTACCCAGTGAAGGAGATGAAGTATCAGATCCTACCTATTCACCTAATCAGCTTGTCGATGATCGATGATCTACAAACAAGGGGTAGCCAAAGAGGGTGGAAGACAGAATCCAAAGACCAACATTGCTATTCCTGTTGCTCCTTTCCCCATCCCCTAAGGAAACAGACACAGCTTCACATTGGGTTTTAGTTGAGAATTTGTAAATAGCTCTTTAGTCTCTCCATTGAAGGAGGAAGAATAAATATATTGCAGTCTTATTTGAAACATCTGAAGTTACAGGGGACTTTTATAACATATAAATAAAGACTATAGTTACAGGCTGGAAAGCAAAAGGATTAAACACTAATGAATAAACAAATAAGTTCACTGAAAGTTCATTTGTATCTTAAGTTATACAGAATAGATGTAAGTTGTGATTACATGTCATTATTTCCTACATTTATGATATTTAACAAATCCATTCAAATACTTAATCGTGTCTTATAACATGAATTCTATACAAACATCAGAGTTGCCATTCTTTTTCTAATTGCTAAGATTGGCTTTGTGTTAAAAGAAAAGGACATCAGGAGAGTCCACATTTCCTTACATTAAACATGTAGAAATGTTCTGAAGAACTCTAAATTGTGTTAAAACAGATGACATAGACAAACTTGCATCAACCATATTTTCTTGCTACCTATACACAATTATTTTTTTCTTAACTTTTTTTCAGTCAAGGAAAGAACTTTTTTCAATAGAGTTCATTCTAGGGGAGGAGGTTGACCCCCTATCTAAATTATTTTAGACAGTTAAGGGGGAGGTAAAAAGCTTTTCTTAAGTCTGCTGGGCTTTGATTACCTTCAGCTCAAAATAATTCACGTGCCAAAGTGGCCCATTTTGGGGTGGCATATTCTACTCACCTTCACAATAAACATACCATGTACAGTATTTTTATTCAAATTATTGTTGATGTATATAATTTTACTTTATTTGTAGCTGATTTCCTTTACAAAGTGAGATGTATGTCTATTTCTGTATCCTTACTCTCTATTGATACATCCCTAAAAGAATCTGATTGAATGATTTTGTAGTTACTGGATGGAGACTTGAGGAACTTGCTCCTATGTAAGCTCCAGAAGATTCAGCTTTTTCCAAGGTTTGTTATATGTAACCATGGAAAGACTGATTATTGGATTGCCCATTTGCCCTACTTCTGTTAATCCAGGATCATTTGGTGTTTCTCAGTCTCAGTCCCTCTTTCTTTCTCTGCAGTGCACACATACACAGAAATTTCAAAATTACCTTTCCCAAACCCGAATTCATAAGAATACATGAAAGTGAAAAGTGAAAATAAACGTGAACACACTAAAAATTATAAAGAAATACAAAACGTTGGGAAATTATTTTAATCCAGTATTTTCAGTTAAAAAAGTAATTACCATAAAATTATCACATTGGCATAATTAAGAAAATTGATAATACAGATTGTAGAATGGGTATAAGTGTTAGGCT
This sequence comes from Aethalodelphis obliquidens, assembly GCF_003676395.1. Lineage (NCBI taxonomy): Eukaryota > Metazoa > Chordata > Mammalia > Artiodactyla > Delphinidae > Aethalodelphis > Aethalodelphis obliquidens. The sequence continues at coordinate 68,651,216 of NW_020837950.1, forward strand.
TTTCATATACTGCTTTGGAGTGATAAACCGGCACAGATCTTTTGAAGGTCATTTTGGTTAAGCATACGAAGTGCATTCAAAATGTGCAGAATTTTGTCATAGTATTGATGTTTACTAAGAATTTATTCACAGGAAATAATCATATGGACAAGTAACTAATAATGAAATTATGTTTATTGCAGTGTCATTTGTAATGCCATGAAATGGAAATTACATTAATGACTAATAATGATGTTTCTTGTAATAAATTTAGGTACATTTTAAAGCAATACTCTAAAATGATACAGCGTTCTTAAAATGGAAAGATGTTCATGATATTTCATAACATACTTTTGTGGTCTTACGTGTCAGCCACATAACAGCATATAAATAAGAAGAAAATGTTTCCTGGTAGGTTCTGTACGGGCTTGGTTTATACTTTTTCCCTAGTGTAATTATTAAAAGCACTGCCAAAATTGTCCTATTTTACATGATAAATTTGGCCAACATACATATACATAAAAAATTCATAATAGTCATTTTAAAATGGTAGTATTATGACTAATTATTTCTCTTTCAACCTTGCTGCGTTTTATCATTTCTCAACAGTGGAACTGTGATAGCATAAGTATGAGAAGAATAATACATTTGTTTTGCCGTTATAAACTATTTCTCTTGTTAAATGTTAATTCTCTGGTGCGACTTGTCAATTTTCCTTTCTTCTCTGTGAAGCACAGCCTTGCTTGACACATTAGACCAGCCTCCCAAGTTGCTGAACAGGTTGCATGCAATTTAACATAAGTCACTGGCTGGCAACAGGAAAACAAAGAAAACTTAAATTTGAAAAGCATTTTATTTTCCAAGTGCACAGTTGTTAGACATCTTCTTTCTTAATTATAAATTAAATCAAAAGAATGTGTACATGTGATTTAACATAAATTTAATCTCTCTTTTGGGAAGTATGCTGAGCAGCATGTATTATTCTCATGTAGGGAAAAGATAAAATTCTCCTGGCTTCTTCTCAGATTTCTTATTTGATTTATGTTTACCCTTGATCTGCGTACTGCTTTCCAGATATAGCCCATTTTCTCCATCTCTAATCTGGGTATTATAGAGCTGGCTTTCATAGATTCACATTTAATATTATGTTAGAAAATATTTACGTTACATTATAAAACATTACACATGTCAAAGAAATAATCAAATACAAAAGTAGGTGTGGGAATAAATAAATACTCAGCCATTAAAAAAAAAGCATGAAATCATGCCATTTGCAGCAACGTGGATGGACCTAGAGATTATCATACTAAGTGAAGTAAGCAGACAGAGAAAGACAAATATTATATGATATCACTTACAAGTGGAATCTAAAAAAAATGTACAAAAAAAATACAAATGTATTTACAAAACAAATAGACTCACAGACATAGAAAACAAACTTATGGTTACTAAAGGGGATAGCAGCAGAGTCGGGGGTGGGGGAGGTGATAAATTAGGTATTTGGAATTAACATATACACACTGATACATATAAAATAAACAACAAGGACCTACTGTGTAGCACAGGGAACTATATTCAATATCTTGTAATAACCTATAATGGAAAAGAATCTAAAATATATATATATATATAGATATATAGATATAACTGAATCACTTTGCTGTACACCTGAAACTAGCACAACGTTATAAATTAACTATACCTCAACTAAAAAAGTGGTTAACATCCCACATGTCGCAGAGCGGCTAGGCCCGTGAGCCATGGCCGCTGAGCCTGCGCGTCCGGAGCCTGTGCTCCGCAACGGGAGAGGCCACAACAGTGAGAGGCCTGCGTACCACAAAAAAAAAAAAAAAAAAAAAAGTGGTTAAAAAAATAAAAGAATACATTTTGAATTTACATATTCCTTCCTTCATTCAAATGCATATTTTTGAGTGCCTAAATGTAGAAGACACTTTTTTTCCCCCCTCTGGGATTCAAAAGATGCATGAGACAAGCTACGCCAGTGAATGGCTCAAAATCTAATGGTGTACTTTAGATCTAAATATTGATATATTATGTATATGTGGGATTGGTAGAAACTGTATGACCACAACTTAACATGTTGTAGTGAGGGGAAGTACTAGAAACAAAATAAACTTGTTAACATCTCATACCCTGTAAGATATGCAATCCAATTTAAAAAAAAATAGAAGTTTGCCAAAGAGAAAATCTGTATAAATAAGTGGCCTCCATACCGCCTCAAAAAATGTTCCCTGGTATTGATAATTTTAAGGCCTGACATACATAATTTAGCAAAAGTCAGTGTTATCTGGTAATAAACACAATTTCTTGAAAGGTCTCTTAGTTTTCAGCCCTTCACATGTCATTGTACTGAGTTTTTAGGTGACTCTAAATCTACTTGTAAGTTTTGTGAGTTGTATGTGCAAAAGAAATTCATTGAGTTAAACATCTCAATTTAAATTTCCATGTAGAGTTACTAGAAGAAATTATCGTGAAACATTTTTCAAATTTAAAATTTAAAAATCCCCTAAGAGATGAATAAAAAATTGCTGATATAAAATCAATCTCCTTTCGGTTGGCTATGCTATAGTAACTGCTCCATGTTTTCCCATTGCCTTGACGTTGTTTCTATTATTTTATACAATGTGTTATTTTTTTAAATGAAGCACCAGCTGTTTATCAGGTCCTAGATAATACGTGTAATAATATTTCACTTTGTTTTTCCTAATGAGTTTTCAGCTGAAATCCATCCAAACTTTCATGATAGCTACAATATATATTGTACTTTCTAGCTCAACACAATATTGTATTTAATAGTCATATCATGTCTTGCAACTTTATGACATAAAAAATGCTTACACAGATTGTAAGCTATTTCCCTTTCATTATGCTGTTGTTGTTTTTTTTGTGTGTTTTTATCTTGGCTGCGTTGGGTCTTCATTGCTGCGCACGGGCTTTCTCTAGTTGCAGAGAGCGGGAGATATTCTTCCTTGTGGTGCGCGGGCTTCTCTTTGCAGTGGCTTCTCTTGTTGCGCTTTACCAGCTCTAGGCATGCGGGATTCAGTAGTTGTGGCGCATGGGCTTAGTTGCTCCATGGCAGATGGGATCTTTTCAGACCAGGACTCGAACCTGTGTCCCCTGCACTGGCAGGCAGATTCTTAACCACTGAGTCACCAGGGAAGTCCTACTGTTGTTGTTTTTAATGTAACTTTAAAAATAAACATTTAAATGTTGCAGTTAAGGGCTATCAATAAGGTTATATTAATTATATAAAAAATTTGTAGGTTTCAGTTGAAAGAAGAAACTTTAAAATTTAACTCTATATACTGTATCAATTCAGTAAAGTGATAATACTAATTTCTTTCATAAATGTTCTTCCAATTACTATTGCCGTATAGCAAAACATCCAGACATTTCTGGCATAAAATAATGGTTTTATTCCCATAAATTCTGTGAGTCTGGAATTTGGACAAGAAACCAATGAAATACCTGTTTCCTCTTTATTATGTCTGGTGCCTCAGCTGGGAGTATGTGAAATCTGAAATCATCTGGAATCAGCTTCATTCACATGTTTAGTGCCCAGGTTAGAATAACACAAAGGTTTAACTGAGCTAAAATTCTCAACAAGACTACCTATACAAGACTTTGCTATGCTTCTTGGACCCCTCACAGGATGTGAGCCTCAAGGTAATCAAATGTCTTACATGGTAGCTGAGGGCTACAGCATAAATGTTACCACATATAAGGTGAGAGCTGCATGGCCTTTTATGACTTAGCCTTAGAAGTCATACAGTGTAATCTCTGTCATATCCTATTGCTTGAGACAGTTATAAGTCCATTCACACAAGACAGGAGACATAGACACTGCCTTTCAATAATAGGAGTGTCAACGTATTTAAAGACAATTTTTAACAATGCTAGAATTTCTAAATAGAATTGTTTTAGATATTGCAACCACATGCTTTGGAAAATTGTCAGAATTAGTAAAATATTTAAAACCGATATGATATCTCAGATCATAAAATTCAAACTCCCATATTTACATATGAGAAAGTTAATGACCAAAGGAGCAATATTACTCATCTTTGGATCAAAAAATAGATGATAGATAGACAGACAGGTATTGCAAAGACTGTAAACCAAATCTGATATTTTAAGAGCTTATGGATCTCACAGATGACATTTTTTTTTTTTTTTGGTGCAGTACGCGGGCCTCTCACTGTTGTGGCCTCCCCCGTTGCGGAGCACAGGCTCCAGATGCGCAGGCTCAGCAGCCAGTGGCTCTCGGGCCCAGCCGCTCCGCGGCATGTGGGATCTTCCCGGATCGGGGCATGAACCCGTGTCCTCTGCATCGGCAGGCGGACTCTCAACCACTGCACCACCAAGGAAGCCCAGATGACATTCTTAAAAACATTATTTCTAATAGCTGAGTTGACTGCAGTCAGGAGGCTGATTACACGGCACTACGGTGATGGCCTTCCTTCCAACAAGCCCATTTTATCACACAGCTTAGTCAGCCTCTCTGCAAAATAGATGATACCGAGGCACCCATCTATTATTCTATAAGATCTCTAATGTAGATGTTAGAAACTAAAGATACCCTAGCTCTTTAACATTATTTGGGCTGCCAGCAAAAGTGGAGTATTAAGGACTGGATATACGGTCCTGAAGAAATAACTATCTAAACCTGAAACAAAGATAAAATATACAAACAGTGACATTCAAGATCTGTGCAGGGTCTCCACTCAAATTTTCATCATAGTAGCGATCAGAACATGCCTGTGAGGAAACTATCTATGGCTGAGGAACCATCCAAAGCATTAGCAGAAAAGTATGTGGCACCACAGAGGGCCAGGAACAGTGCCTGTTCCTACCCACCACATTGGAAAATCTCGTAATTCAAGGGGGTCTGGGTAGAGTACATAGATTCTTACCTTGGTCATGGCAAACAATCGGCCCTAGATTAAATGCTGTTGTTGTTTTGCCTAATGAATCTTTAAGAGCAAGACCTGAAATGTTCAAATTGTTTCCAAGTAGTTTAATTGCATATCAAGCCTTCAGAATATAGAAATACAAACATATCCAGCACAAACGTGGCAAAATATACAATGACTAGGACCCAGTAAAAAAATTACCAAGCACTTAAAGGCACAGGAAAATATAATCTATGATGAGGAGAAAAGTCAAGCAGTTAAAACTGACTAGGGTATTAGAATTAGCAGCCATGGGCATTAAAACAAGTGTTAGATTGCATTCCATGTGTTTTAAAACTTAAGTGGAGCCATGTAAGATGTTAAAAAATATCCAAATGGAAATTCTTGACATGAAAACTATAATGCCTGAGGTGAAAAATACACTGAATGAGATAAAATCAGAGTCAGTGTTGCAGAAGAAAAGTTTAGTAAACTTGAAGTGAAAGCAATGAGCAGTATTTGTTATTGATTATTAATTATGTTTGTCTCACTTGTGAAATTAAAAATAGGAATATGTTTACAGGACCACTAGAAGAATTGAGTCTAGTTCCTGAAACATACGGAAGAAAGTTACAACAGATAAGGAAAACCTACATTACACTTACACGCACCTACAATATATATATGTATACATATATATACATGTATACATATATGTGTATATATACATATATATATAGTGTTAAGCCACTGCAATATTGTGGTTTATTAATTTCAAAAGTTACTAGTTTCCTAACATGGCGATAATATTCATAACATTCTTAGAAATTGTTAACATTTTTCTAGAAACTTCATCTGAAATTGTGCAATTTGCTCTGCAAATTACAAAAATTAAATCAGGCAATTTATTTTCTATTAAACTTATGATTTTGGATAACTAGTTCAAATATAAGAGCTACCAGAACCTATATTGGGTATAATGCATATTAGTGAAGGAAAGGTTTTAGTTTAATTCTGTATAGTTTTAAAATTCTTACTAACCAGAAATAAAGACAGATGTATGGCAGAACACTTACAAGGCACTAAAATAAAGCACATAATTCTGGCATCAAACTGTGATCTTGCACAGGTAGTTTTTTTTAACCTCCCTAAACTCATTTTTTGATCTGGACAAAGGGGAGATAGTGTACATACATGTATAAATAAACAAGAAAGGGATTCTGTGCTAGTAGCCATGTAGCTCAAATGCAACCACAGTCTTGAACGTTGAGAAGATGGTAACCAGTAATAACGTTCAGTTATTCATTCATTCAATCTACTTGATTTGATTGTTTAAAGAGTGAAAACTATGTATTAGGCACTGTGATGTTTTCTGAGAAGCAATAATCGGGGAGATCATCTCTGTCCCTAAATAGTTGTTTATCAGTTGGAGCTAATTACAACACAGCGCATGTATGCACAGGATGGAATGGGAGAGAGCGTCCTGCATGGGCAAGTACTTCTCTCCTGGAATCAGAGTTCAGAGAAAAGATAACAACTTAACTTCGGTGTGAAGTAGTAGTAGGAGGAAGTTTTCTGAAATATTTTTAGCATAGGCAACTTAGGTCAAAGATATGAAATATGATCATATTGTGTTGAGGAACAGAAGATTGTTTAATATAGCTAAAGCTTATGGATGAAATGGCAGTGGGAGCTAAGTATAGATCATAGTGGGCATTTGTGGTCACCTTTAGTCTAGGGAAAAACGTAGAGCTTTTCTTTGTAACCCATAATTCTGCTGTCCATGTATATCAATTAATCTTGTTGTGACATCTATACTTTTCACAAATTATATCGTCATCCACTAAAATCCAACGCCTTAGACTCTGGTGAAGGAAGAAATCTGCAGAGTAGTCTATACTCCCCGCTTTATTGAAATACCATTAACGTACATATTATAGCTCTTAATATTAAGGAACAAAATAATCAACAAAATAGGTGTCCACATTTTCATAATCGGATATATTTATATAAAATGAAGTTGTGGCCAACCCATTTTTTAAGTTCCAAATAAATACAAATCATGAACAAGAAAAATTAGTATAAGGCTTCTCAGCTATTTCTCATCTTCCTTACATACACAGACATCCTAAGCATTTAACACCTTTTCTATGTCCACATTTTTCTCTTTAGGTGCACTTTATTCTTTTTAATAGATGTGTAAAATTTTATTCTATGGATACAGTATAATTTGTTTAAATTTTTTTTGCTATTGTAAATGAGGGTACCATGAATTTCTTTATACACATATATGTGAACATCTATATAGAAATTTGAGTAGAATAAAATAGCTTAGAGTATTGATGGCAATATGTTGCATTTACTAGCACTTCCACTGGCCATTGGGACTTTTCTTGTCCCTATAAAACATGACTATGATTTCTTCAATCTTAAGCCTCAAAAATGTTTTGTTTGACCAGATGCATGAAAAGAAGAACAATAACATGAATATTTTTAGAAAGTTTGCCACAGCGGCTACTACTTCCTGTTTCTGTTCACCTGGACTCTAAGTCAGCTTGTTATTGATGCCTTCTTTTGTGTCAAAGAAATCACTATTTATATATCATCTAAAAATAAGAAGAGCCAATATTCTTTGAAATACCTTTTGTTACTAAATAATATTTCTTACTTCGAAGACTGGATCAGTAAAATAATGCTCAAAATTTGAGGCAGATATTCTTGGAAAATTAAAGCTCTAGCAAACTGTCACTAAAGGCTAGTAAAATGAAACTGCATCAACTTCCAAAAAGTTGAAGGTTTTTCTACAGTAAGTAAAATCAGCATAATACTCTCAATATTAGTGTTCAAGGTTAAATAACAAATGTCCTAAAATTTTATCTTTTATACAGTTTTAAAAGCACTAAGCACCCAATATGAACTTTTTTTTCTTCTAATTGCTTCTTTTCAACATTCCATAGAGTTAAATAGAGGATACACTGATATCAATTATTAAAGTTCAGATAATTGTGTTCAATTTTTCATTATAATTATAATCTCAACATTTTAAAATTCCAAAGCTATAAATGGAAAGTTTAATTACCATGATATTTAAAATTGGACACATTGCTTCATCTCCCAACATGATTAATAATTTGTCAGATATTTGTCCTCTAATGCATCTATTTGCCTAAGCCCATAAAATTTAACATAAAAATTTAAAATAATGCTATATATTTTAAATAATTGCATAAGTGTTTATGGAAAAAAACTAAGGTAATTTTTTTTAAATTAATTATTTTTGGCTGCGTTGGGTCTTCGTTGCTGCGCGCAGGCTTTCTCTAGTTGCTGCGAGCAGGGGCTACTCTTTGTTGCAGTGCGTGGGCTTCTCATTGTGGTGGCTTCTTTTGTTGTGGAGCACGGGCTCTAGGTGCATGGTCTTCAGTAGTTGTGGCATGTGGGCTCGGTAGTTGTGGCTCGCGGGTTCTAGAGCACAGGCTCAGCAGTTGTGGCGCACGGGCTTAGTTGCTCCTCCGCATGTGGGATCTTCCTGGACCAGGGGTCTAACCTGTGTCCCCTGCATTGTCAGGCGGATTCTTAACCACTATAGCCACCAGGGAATTTCCTAAAATATTTAAAAAATAGTTTTGTAATGAATTTAATGGATGGAATTGTTTTCTAGACAATTTCATAGGTGTTCAAATAAGGCTATGTTTAAGAGCATCTTCATAATATAATATTTCCACACGACAGCCTCAATACTCTTCAAAGTAGAAATGGAATTTTTTAAGTTAATTACTTTACTAAGGACCAATTTTACACTTTAGGAATACTACAGAAAATTTGAAAATAGTAAAAGTAATATATTTAATATTTGACTAATATAGCTTATCTTACAAATATTCTATACCTTGACTTGATTTCTATCTTCCTGTTTTTTGATTGAGAAAAATTATACTTCCTGAAAGAAAAAACTTTTTTCCCTAAGAACAAAAGCATCTGTTCTTGCAACACTTGGTGGGTTCTGCAGCTTAATTAGCAAAGTACTCAATTATATGCTTTACATAACTCTTCAGTAAGCTTGAAAGTATTTAAGGACAACATCCATGTATATTGAAACTATGAAACTGTAACTCCTTCCTCTACTATACATTGTACTGTGCTGGGGTAACGAGAAAATAACTAACAACTTGCTAACTTACATGTGTCTTCATTTTATTTTCCTTTTAGGGTACATAATAATATCTAAGGTGACAAAAGCTAACTGTCCATCACAGAAGATCATGTAAAATGAGTAAAATAAGGAACAAAGAAATTAAAAATAGGATAAACACTGAAGGTTCTAATGAAATAATAAAATAATATCAGTATACATTTACTGTTTCCTAGAATGACTGTTAGAATTTTTACATAAATTTGTTCATTCATCCTTACAATATCCACATTAGATAGATATTATTGTTATTCCCATTTTACACATAAGCTACAGAAATGGTAAATGAGTATGCCAAGTTCTCACTATTAGTAAGTGGTGCAGCTGAGATTCTAAACCTGAGAATCTGACTGCAAAGCCAGGGAAGCTCAAATAGTAATGAATATCTTTTACTTAGCATGCACTTACTGCCTTTTGAATTTACTTTGAATTTAGATGATTAAAAATTTTACATACTTTTCTGAATGTTTAATCTACAAACTCATTCTGAAAAATGTTTCTGGAGGTAAATATGTGAAATACTATTTCTTTAAAATAAAAATTATTTTATAATCATTATCGAATATTGCATTTTAAAACGGAGCATTCAAACTTAAAGAGGTATCTTATATTCACTTTTATAAATGTTTATTTTTATACAATTTTTAAAGGTTACACTCCATTTAGTTATTACAGAATACTGGCTATATTCCCCATGTTGTACACACATCCTTGAGCCTCTCTTACACCCAATAGTTTGTACATCCCATTCCCCACCCTCTATATGCCCACCCCCACTGGTAACTGCTAGTTTGTTCTCTGTATCTGTGAGTCTGCCTCCTTCTTATATTCACTGGCTTCTTGTATTTTTCAGATTCCACATATAAGTGAATCTTGTCTTCCTCTGACTTATTTCACTTGGCATAATGCCGTCTAAGTCCATCCATGTTGCTGCAAGTGGCAAAATTTCATTCTTATTTTGTGGCTGAGTAGTATTCCATTATATATATGTATATACATATATATTTATATATTATATATACCACCTCTTCTTCTCCATCCATCTGCTGATGGAGACTTAGGTTCTTCTTAGGTTCTTCCACACTTTGGTGATTGTAGATAATGCTGCTAAAGAAACGTACATTGGGGTGCATGTATCTTTTCAAATTAGTGTTTTTGTTCCTTTCAGATACATACCCGGGAGTGGAATTGCTGGGTCATACGATAGTTCTATTTTTAGTTTTTCTGGAAACCTCCATACTGTTTTGTACAATGTACAGTGGTGGCTGCACCAACGTACATTCCCACTAATAGTGTAGGAGGGTTCCCATTTCTCCACATCTTCACCAACAATTTGTTATTCGTGTTTTGACTATAGCCATTCTGACAGGCAAGTGAAATCTCATTGTGGTTTCGATCTGTATTCCCCTGACAATTAGCGATGCTGATTGAACATCTTTTCATGTGCCTATTGCCATCTGCATCTCCTCTTTAGAAAAATGTCTATTCAGTTCCTCTGCCTATTTCTTTAGTATTTAAAAAAATTTTTAATTTTATATTGGAGCATAGTTGAATTACAATGTTGCGTTAGTTTCAGGTGTGCAGCAAAGTGATTCAGTTATACATATACACATACCCATTCTTTTTCAAATTCTTTGCCCATATAGGTTATTATAGAGAATTGAGTAGAGTTCCCTGTGCTATATAGCAGGTCCTTGTTGATTATTTTATATATAGTGGTGTGTACATGTTAATACCAACCTTCTAATTTATCCCTCCCCCCTAACCTTTCCCCTTTGGTAACCATAAATTTGTTTTCTAAGTCTGTGAGTCTGTTTTGTAAATAAGTTCATTTGTATCATTTTTTTAGATTTCACATATAAGTGATTATCATATATTTGTCTTTGACTTAGTATGATAATCTCTAGGTCCATCCATTTTGCTGCAAATGGCATTACTTCATTTTTATGGCTAATATTCCATTGTGTGTGGGTGTGTGTATATGTATATGTAAGAGTGTGTGTGTGTGTGTGTGTATGTATGTATATATATATATATATATATATACACATACACACACACACACCACATCTTCTTTACCCATTCATCTGTCAGTGGACATTAGGTTGCTCCCATATCTTGGCTACTGTAAATAGTGCTGCAGTGCACATTGGGGTGCATGTGTCTTCCTGAAGTACGGTTTTCTCAGGGTATGTGCCCAGAAGTGGGGTTGCTGGATCATACGGTAGCTCTGTTGGGTTTTTTTGATTTTTTTTGTCTTTTGCGGTACGCAGGCCTCTCACTGTTGTGGCCTCTCCCATTGCGGAGCACAGGCTCCGGACGCGCAGGCTCAGTGGCCATGGCTCATGGGCCCAGCCGCTCCGTGGCATGTGGGATCTTCCCGGACCGGGGCACGAACCCATGTCCCCTTCATCAGCAGGCGGACTCTCAACCACAACGCCACCAGGGAAGCCCGTCTATTTTTAGTTTTTTAGAGATCCTCCATACTGTTCTCCATAATGGCTGTAACAATTTACATTCCAAGCAACAGTGTAGGAGGATTCCCTTTTTTTCCACACTGTCTCCATAGTTTGTTTGTAGACTTTTTGGTGACGGCCATTCTGACTGGTGTGAGGTGATACCTCATTGTAGTTTTGATTTGTATTTCTCTAATCATTAGCGACGTTGAGCATATTTTCATGTGCTTTTTGGCCATCTGTATGCGTTCTTTGGAGAAATGTCTATTTAGATCTTCTGCCCATTGGGTTGTTTTTCTGAAATTAAGCTGCGTGACCTATTTGTATATTTTGGAGATATCTCTCGTCAGGTTGCATCATTTGTAATATTTTCTCCCATTCTGTAGGTTGTCTTTTCACTTTGCTTACTAAAGCAAGCAGTCAAAAATTACTTAAATAATTGCCACGTATATGGTAGAAAAGGGGGGTAAAATGTATAATCCCAGAACTAAGCCAAACTAAGTGGGAAAATAATATAAAAAAAAAAATACTAACTGAACATTCACAGAGGAGCAAGTATCAAAAGCCAATAAATGCATAAAATATTCAAGCTCAGAAGTAGCCAAAGAATGACTATTTGATAATGACATATTATCTACAGGATAATGACGCATCACTCTGCATCCATCAGAAATGCAGATGTTAAAATGAGTTATAACATCTGTTGTTGTCAGGGATCGAAGGAGAAGGGAATGCTCTCAATGCAGTGGCTAATGCAAAATGTTACAGCCATCTTGGATGCAATCTGGCAATCTGAAATTAAGAATACTAAGAATTAATACTTATTAAAAACCTTTGACTCAGAAAAATAGTATGGAGGGACATTCACATAAGGATGTTTGCTCATAGCAGAGAACAAAGATAAATGTATAATCATGGGAAAATATTTAAATTAAAGTACCATGCCATGGAATACCATGAAATGCCATGCCTCCATTGTAAGCAATGATTGATAGAGATACTAGTTTACTTGGATAAATTTCCATTCTGTAAAAGAAAGTTGAGGTGTGCATATATATGTATGAGGTATCATTTTTGTAAAGCAAAAACAAAACATTAAGCCCTATATTCAGGTAAGTGAACATACTGTAATAGCATAAACATCAATAATATGTTTTTTATATAATTACATGAGCTTAAATAAAATTGTATCATTCTAAAAATGAATTGCCAACTTGGACTACTTTGGGAGATATAATGATGTAAAAAGAAAGAAACTGAACTTAAAACTGCATCTCATAAATTTATATAAAATTATGTATTGACATTTTTAATGGACTTTCAAAGTAAAATGAACAAAACCAATGAATATCTATTTAAAAGCCAGAGAGTTCTAAAAAAAAAAAAAAAGCCAGAGTTCTAGAAACCCATCATCTACCCTTCTGATATGATTCCTGAACATCAAAGTACTTAGGGAAATACCAGAGAAGCAGAAAAATTTTACTAAGTTGATTAAAATCAAATTTCTTCAATTAATTTTGAGATCACTAGTTCTTCTTCCTGTTTCTGAATACGAGAGCTAAACTATTTTTAAAATTTGTAAACGGTATTATCTTTTTTCCCTTTCAAAAGATTACTTTTTCCTAATTATATCTAAACATGTTCACATTTGCCTTAAAATAGCCACTTACTGCAGCAGTTACCATGCAATAATTGTTTCTGCTAATAAGAGAGATTTGATTTAGATGTCTTTTACTAACATGCATCCAAAGATTAAATCAAAAAATGAAGTGTAAATACGGGATCCCATCATATATGTTACAAAACACTTTGGGAAAATATCACTTTCATACTTGCAGCAGTGTTTTGGATAATAATAGACGTTTGGCTCAAATCTACTTTTAGTTTCACAAGCTTTTTAAGAGAGAAGTCTTTTTATTCTTTAATTCTATACACTTGGATTAACAGAAGTTAGACCTAATGCATGCTAGCCTAATGAAAGAGAAATAATGAATCAAACCACATTTACTTCAGTTCCCTTGTTCACAGACTCACTCATTTGTGAAATCTAATGAAACCATTCTGGAATGAAAGGGAGAAAGACACAGAAACGGAGAGATTTGTGGGAAAATCTGAATTAATTTGAGGCAGTAAAATAAAGAGTTTTAAGGAGGCTGATACTTCCTGTGAGAAAACATTGTTAACAACTAATTTTACTGAATTCAGTGCATATTATTTCACAAAATTGACTTGCTTGCCTGATCAATTTGATTGAATAGGTTAAGCCATGCTTCATTGTTTTCAGAATTTAGAAACAGTTACCTTGGGTTACAATTATCCATAGAAAGTAGAATTATGTACATTATAGTTTATTAATTGAAACAGCTTTTAATCATTCACCTGGAAACCTATAAAGAGTTCCAGATCAAATATTATTGTCATTTTAACCTACTGGAGATTTTCAGCAGCTGAAATATATGTGAAGGAAAAAAATAATCACAACCAGTTAATTACCTACTAATTTCAGGAATTCTTGGTCATTTGAATTTATCTGAGATTTTGAGTCTAATCCAGTTTTGTAGCACTACTAGAACAACAGTAACTTAGTTGCTTTTGTTATTTTATACACACACACACACACACACACACACACACACAAAACCTTCAGTTCTGGTAAATACTGATAAATTAATTTAGCTCACTCCAAATCAGTAGTAAAATGTGGTTTTGTATACATTTAAAACACACATACACTTAACAAACTAATATCAAATATGTCAGAATTTTGTTGAAAATCTATAACAAAACCATATAAAAATCCTCTGTTTTTTCACGTTATCAGTGCTAAATTTGTGTAGGAATGCAGCAGAATGACGGTTTAGAAAATTCGGGAAACATGGGAGCCAGAAAACCATTCTTCTGGAAGTTAGATCCCTTTAAAACAAAATACGTAATACACAACTTGTTTTACACATTTTGGGTCCTGCTCTTTAAAACAGGAGTTTATATCCATGCCTTTATATGACACTTCCTTTACTCACATAAAAATGTATACATCTGGTACATATCTTCAAGTAAAAATAAAATGTATATAACAATTATTTTAGGAGCTTCATATGAATCCAAAATATGGTGATCTCACAATGATTTTAGCCATTCCCCTCTTCATGGACATTCAGATGGTTGCCAGGTTCCATTTGTTCCTACTAACACAGCTGAAATAAAAATCCTCACTTCTGTATTCTCCTTCCTGGACTTCACTTTTATAGAATAGGCAGCCAAAAGAAGTCTTGACCCTAAAAACACAGACATTTTTAAGTGTAATTGTGCTGTGGCTAGCCTGCTTGCCTATATTATCAGGTAATTCCTGTTTTCAACGGTAATGAAAGTCACCTTCTCCAGGATCCCTTTAACATTAAATGTTATTTTCCATTTAATACTAATTGTAAAAAGAGGCAACTTTGTTCCTTATATTTATCTCCATTAACCACTCTATTTACCTATGGTCTTTGAGCTACTCTTGAGCCCACTTTTTACAGGGAAACTTCAGTCTTTATTTCTCCAGCCCAACCTGCCACCCAGCTCCTAGGTGTTGTTAATCTTGTTTAATAATTTCAGCACAGGTTATTATCAGGTTTTCCCTTAAAGTAGCCACGCATGGCACTGCATGTGTGTTTAAATACCCAAGCATGCTTTCATTGATCTCCTAAAATAAATGTTAGTGTCAAAAGTTATTTCTCCCTCTCTCTGGTTTTGCTCATTGCCAGCTGGTCATTCATTTTCAACTATTTTCCTCTGATGAATATGCAAATATACTCTGTAAGAGAATTTCCTGTCCTAAATACTTTTCTTTTGCTCTAAAAGAAAAACTACATCTGTGTGAGTATGCTATTTTTGGATTGAGTATTTTTCTCTCTGTCCCATGATTTCTACCAGGTGGTACTACCGATTAAAAGCTGTTGCTAATCTGATACCTTTTCTTCCATAAGCAACTTGTAATTTACTGGAAGCTCTGGAATATTGTCTTTATGCTTGGAATTCAAGATATTCCCTATCTTGAATATCTGGTAAAGGCATTTTAAAATGAGTCCTGCCTGGACATGATGAGATTTTTACATCTTTCTTTGGATCAGATATATTGTTCCCTTTGATTTATGTAATCATTTCTTCTATATCATCTATTCCTTTTTTCTAAAACACATATTAATTTCCATATTATATCCCTGGCAACTATCCTAAAACCCTGTTTCCATTTCATGCCTTTTCTGTTTTGTTCTGTGGGTTTTCAGCTATTAAGTTCATATGATTTGCCAAGCCACTAACTTGGTGCTGAATACTGATGACCCAGTCTTCCAGATGCTTAAATCAGTTTTCAAAATGTTAATATCATGATTTTAATGACTTAATTGGTGCTCCTCGAGGGCTCATATTATCATGTTGTTTAGGTTGTTATCTGCCGACTCCAATGACTGTTTCAGCATGAGCAACTTAATCTCTGGGTCCCGTTTGTTATGCCTTCCTGTGGTTCCTTGTGCTCTTAAACATAGTGTGATTTTCTTCCTTTCACACTCTTGGTGATCACGTTAAGTTATTAGACTGGCTTGGACAAAGGGATATCACCAGAAGGCACAGCTTTTTCTACGCTTCTGACCAAGCAGGAGACAATCTCTTAACAGCCCACTGTCTCTCTGCGACCCGGCAGGTACAGATCTTCTTCAAGCATCTGTGTACTGAAGCACTGCTGGTTACTGGGAAATCCTGTTCTATTCCTCAACTCAGAACCAAGTCCTGTGTTTCAGGGCATCCAGATGAAGCTTCTGCCTCAAATGCCCTCTCTAGTTTTGACGTTTAAAATACTATCGTCTTATCCCAGAGAAGATAGGAGATTAAAAAAAAAAAAGGGGGGGATATGGTTTTTTTCCCTCAAAACATCTCTTCCAGTAAAACTCTCTTCAAATAAAATAATGAAGTATTATTTAGGAACATAATATATCCATAGGTATTACAATAAATAATACTTTAGTCTGTTTTTTTCAAAAATTCATGTGCAAACTCCTGTACTCAGAGGCTTTACATGTGGCCTTCTCATTTTGTTACCAGCACCAATCAGGGTGGGCATGGAGACAGGAAGGAAGAAGGAATGCAAGTGGGGTATTTAGTCTTTATAATATTGCACTGAAATTTTAGCTCAGTAGTAATTCTAAGCAGCCATTTTCTTCTGTGGAAGAAATGATGCAAGGTGGGAAGGGGCAAAAGGGTAAAAGAATCAATTACTTGTTGGCAAGACACAGTGTGACTACGCCTCTCCTTTACTCTCGTATGAATGAATGCTACTTATGAAACATAACATTAGTGGAGCAATGCTGCTGACTACAGAGTAGATTCTAGAACTTTGTCAAAACAGGAGCTCATAACACATCGACCCCTCCTCTCACGTGTAATACGTCACTCTCACGAGTAGGAGCATCGTTCAGGAAGCCTCCTGCAGGAAGCATTGGCTGGACACTATTGTTCGGCGGTCAGTCGGTTTCATGGGGTTACTCCATAACTCCCAAGGTTCTTATTCTTAGAAGTATAATGACAATAAGGTGCAGTGTTTAGAAAAAAGTTAAATTGACAGTGTAAAATAAATTCTATGAAGACTATTAAGTAGGTTAACTATTGCTGCTGAAACAAATAGGCCTGAAAATACGCACAAAAACATTCAGAGTTTCTTGCTCACATATGAGCCCAAGGAGGTGGCAGGAGGAGGGCTGTCTGTTGCTCAATGCAGTCACTGAAGGGCCCTGGTGGTGGGCACGTCTGCCATCTTCAATACGTGGTTTCCAAAACTGCTCTGTGAGTTGTGTTCATTCCTGTCGGAAGAGGGAAGGGCACAGATGAACAGATATGGGGGGAAGTTCAAGAGGCCAGCCTGGAAGTGGCTCCCACCACTTCTTCTCAAGTTCCATTGACTGAAATGCAATCACATGGCCCACCGGGAGGCTGGAGAACGCAGTCTAGCTCTAGGCCTAGAGAGAAGAGAAAGTTAAGTCTCTGCTTCATGGGCTTAAACTAAGCTAATTAATAAATACAGAAATATCAGTTTAACATGATGTACGTATGGTTGAACGTTAAGGATGATCCATACTTATCTAGAGGCCAGGATGAAATCAGTTCAGTACTTTTATCTTCTCTACGCTTATAAACCACACTTCCAAAAGGCTCTACGTGCGCAGCCAGCTCATGGTAAATGGCACATTTTTTCTCTTGAGAGGAATGTTAGAGCTCATTCGAGCTTTTGGTGGAAGGAAAATATTGAGAAAAGCATGATATATTGGGGGAATGTCTAAATTTTTTCTTCTATTATTTTTTCGTAGCAGCACTTCTCTTTGATTTTGCTTGGTGAAATCTGCATTACCAATTTGCCACTGCGTGTCGGTTTTGTGGGAATGGCATCAGCAGACCTGCTCCAAAGCCATGCCCCAATTACATGTTTGCCTATGCACCAACCATGCTAATCAAACTATAGCCCTGGGCATTAAAGTCTCACATGGACTAATACAAGGACAGAATGTCATGAACAACTAATTCTAGTTAATTACCATGTCAATGCCCTGAATAGGAAGCACTGAGTTCTGTGCTGAGATTGACAAGCTCACTTGGTTTTTTTCCCACCCAAAGCCCAGTCCTTAGACTCCCTTTGATAGAGTGAGCAGTATCTCTCCCATTATATATTTGACTTCTTTTTTTTTTTTTTCGGTATGCGGGCCTCTCACTGTTGTGGCTTCTCCCGTTGCGGAGCACAGGCTCTGGACGCGCAGGTTCAGCGGCCATGGCTCACGGGTCCAGCCGCTCCGCGGTATGTGGGATCCTCCCAGACCGGGGCACGAACCCACGTCCCCTGCATCGGCAGGCGGACTCCCAACCACTGCGCCACCAGGGAAGCCCTTGACTTGTTTTTTATTGATTTTTGCTTAAATGAGATTCAGGATCTTTTGCTCCTTTCTGAGGAAACTAACTCAAACACCACGTAAACCTCCTTAGCTAGGCCATCCAGAGAAAAGATAAGACAGTAAACCCACATTTGCAGTTAAAAGGTGTACAATTGTAGCAACTGGGATTAACTGGTCTTTTCTGGCAAATAATTACTAAGTAAGTTAATAACCTGGATTGTGGGGATACATGTTCTTAGTGGTACCAGGTATCATCCAAGAAGGCAAAAGAAAAGAAAATGGTTAAGATTCAGCAGGGAGGAAAACTTTGCCCGTCTGTACAGGAACATGACACACCTCTCAGTGATGTGTAGCAGTGCTCCTGTATGCCTCTCAAACATCCATTCCACATAAGGTTTAAGAACTAAAAGTCATATTTTCAGGAATCAAAAGCCACCAGGTTCATGGCTTCAGCTTCTACCCAGAAGGAGAAATCATTAAGTGCTGTTGACTACCTGTTTGCTTACTCCATAGAAACATTAGTTTTATGACCTTGAGGGCATATTATAAAACTTAACTTTTCAGGCCAAGAGACCTCAGTTGATAATTAAAATTCACATGCTGCAGCTATTTTTATTTCTATGGCTTAAAAATATTTAATTGGCATGTACCCTGAGGCTTTTTGCAATGGGTTTATCTTTACAAATAATTAATAATCAACATTAAAAGCAATATTTTAATTTCTAAGCAATTTAACTGTCCAACAAGTCTACTGTGGTTGTATTTTTGTCAGACAGTCTGAGAAAAGCAGATATAACAGATGAATATAATCAGCATTAACATAAAAGGGCCTAAGAAGAATGAATTAAATTCATTAAGCTGGCAATTTCAAAATTACCATTTTAAAGGAAAAACTGGATACTATGAATTTATTTTGTAATTAGCCTGTGAACTATTTGTTTTGAATATACGTTTATAGCAAAGGCCTACAGCTATTATATACGTATGTCAATCTCAGGTATGACAATGTTAACATGCTAAACTCAGAATCATCTATATAACACACATAACCATCAAACTACCATAAACTTTGATTCCACAGTCAACAACACTTAGCACCCAAGAAAAAAGTAAGGTTTTAGGTTTGCTGACCATATAATGAAGCTAGGAGCTTCACGTATGGTATACCCATTCAAATTTGCATTATTGTCATTTCCATTCTGAAGGTAATACTACTAATTCAAAGACTTTGTCTCTTTTTCCCTCTTTCTACCTCTCTTCCTCTCACTCTCCCTCACCTTCTATCTTGCCCTCTATCTCTCTCTTCCACTCGTCTGTGAAATCAGTCTAATTTGATGCTAACATTTGTAAATCTGTAATTCCAACATTTAGATTTTTCTTAACGCCTGATATAGTGTATATTCCTTTCAGTTAGCAATATTTGTGTATATGTATATATGGTGTTATATTGATATGAATATACTGATCTATCTTCTTCAGCAACAACAAACCAATAAAAAAACCCACAAGGAAATCTCAAATACTTTATGTTTGAGATATTTGAGGTGCTATATTGATATGCTCACAGCTAAATTTAGTTCAGTGAATGGGTAATTCAATCACAAATTGAAAGATGGGAAAAAACATACAAACTTAAAATAACAGAATCAGAAAAATAAAGATCTTAAGTCATCCTACTGTAACCCCTGGACGGAAAAACATCATGATCATCCTCACGATAGTGAAGAATCCACTGATCTCCAACCAGGCTGTAATTTCAGGTTAGCTCGGCCTCTTTACCAAGACCCCTCTTTAAGAGAGATTTTGGGAAGGAAGCAGTTACATTCATGATCAGGGAAATGAACAGGCCAGATATAGATTAAATCTATATCATTATAGATAATAGATTAGATATAGATTAATATAGATATATCTTTATTAGATATAGATTAGATATAGAATTAATAGATATAGATATAGATTAATCTATATCAAGGCCAGATATAGATTAAAAGATCATGATTTGGTAAGGCTTTGGTTTGGGTTATTAGCAAACAAACTCCAAAGACTAAATTAAGAAATTGAGGATTTTCAGGACTTGAAACTTCAAGCCTCTATTGGGAAGGGAAGAACAGATATTTAAGGTACTTTCTAGAAGTGTACTTGGGCCTTTGGGACACTTCAGGGTGGAGTATCTACAAGAAGTTTTCTCTTGCTAATATAGATTACTTTTCCTATAAACACATGGATGTATTATTTTGTTCCCACTTCCCACTAGGAAGAGGATGAGGAAAACAGGAAAAAAAATGTATTACTAGTAATAAGATTACTTTTCCCCCCTCATCTATCAGATCCAAAGCATTTTGGGTTTTAAAAATATTTCCATTTTGAACTTTCTCTAACTTCCCTAAATAGTATTTTAAACTGAAAATTATTACTCCATTTCACTTCTATAGCTAAGGTTGGTAACAGCCTCCTGCTATTGCGTTTTCCAGGGTAATTCACCATTCCTGCTGGTATCATTTTAAAGTTTCCATAGCTTTGTAAATAGTCCATCACTTTCGAGTGTTTCACCTGTTTCCTACTGGACTGATTCAGAATCCTTGATTTCCCTTTTTCTTTAAGCCCCACAGTGAAAGAATCAGCAAATGCTGACATTTCTACTTTCAAATTATATCCATAACCTTATCTTACCATATTCACTGCTAACCATTTTCCCGTGCTTCCCCTTTTATGCCATGGCATAGGGAGGTTGATACTACTTTTATCAACACTGAGGTAAAAGGACAAGGCTGTTCACAGATGAAGTGATGGACCATTGGGGATAAGAGACATCTAGGTGCGTCAAACTGCCCTCAAGGGCTCAGAGGACTGATATCTCTGCATTTAACCTGGGAAACTCTGCTCTAGTCTAAGTCGTCATTTTCAATGCCTGAAGTACGGCAAGAGCCTTCTACCTGCTCTCCTGGCCCCCACTACTTCCCTTGGTCAGAAGCGCTGGGGTTATCGTTTGAATCATGCCTTAATCTCCTGTTGCAGACCTAAAACCCTCAAGTGGCTTTCCATTACAGGTGGAATAAAATCCAAACTGAAAGACCCATATAAGGCCTGTCTTCTGCTAACCCTCCCCAACTTCTCACCTGCAAAGCATTTACTAGACACCTGCTACATCCTTAGTTGTACCTCAGAAACCCCTTGGTTAATACTCTTTTTGGCCCATTTTCAGTTGTTCCTTTTCCTTAGAACACTCCCCTCAGAGCTTCACTACCTTGTATATCTCATATATTATTTAATTCAAGGATGCCTCCTTAGAAAACCCTTTTACAGTCCAACTGAACTAGATTCCTGTACCAGTCACTCTCTACTGTATCACAGATCTTTTTTCCTCATGGCTCATATCAACCAGTAAACTTATCCTATATATTTATTGATTGATTGATTTTTCTGGGCTCTAAGGGTAGAGATATTGTCATGAATTTACGGCTGGAAGAATAGCACCTGATTCATAGTAGGTGTTCAAAATTATATGGTGACGGTTGCTGTATGACTTGACTCGAGAAGCTTAAATCTCCTTTAAGCCTCTTATTTCTTTCCATTGAATTGGAACTAATTGCGTTGCTAATCTATCATTGTGTGGACCTGAGGATTAATTGACATATTTATGTAGGAGAATTTGGTGTTCTACAAATGTCTAGACCTACGCAAGTAACATGTTGCAGTGGTATGCTGGAGACAGCTCCAAGATTGCAACAGCTATTAAATTTTCAGAAATCTTGTGAGCTGGCCGACACCACACTGCATCTTGAAAGCAGCCCCAGCAGAAGTAAGTACATCACGGAAATCAGAAAATACTACAGATCAGGGCCATTTTGCCCTCAAAGATCTGGTTGTTAAATATCTACCAGTACATCACAGAATTCCAATCTGCAATCATAAATATGCCTCTTTAATAGCAATACTACAAAGACTATATTATAAAGTAGTAAAAATTTTAAAGTAAGCTTTATGGATTAGGAAACAAAATAATATTTATTAATAATACCTTCGAATCATATTTTATTTAAATTTGGATTTGTAATAACTAAATTATAATACACTTGCATCATCAAATCTGCTGTTTTAGGACATGTTCAAAAAAAGCAGCATTTTGGGCTTCCCTGGTGGCGCAGTGGTTGAGAGTCCGCCTGCTGATGCAGGGGACACGGGTTCGTGCCCCGGTCCGGGAAGATCCCACATGCCGCGGAGCGGCTGGGCCCGTGAGCCATGGACGCTGAGCCTGCGCGTCCAGAGCCTGTGCTCCGCAACGGGAGAGGCCACAACAGTGAGAGGCCCGTGTACCGCAAAAAAAAAAAAAAAAAAAATAAGCATTTTGTGTTCAGACACAGTCATTTCAAAGAAATGAATTCTTCGAAATTTTATAAAATCTAAGATAGATAGTATCTTTCTCGCCAAGCCTTCTTAAAATCCTGAGACAGTGATCTACTATTTCACTGGGCATTAGAATCAACAAGACACTTCTGAAAATTTCAAAACCCGTAAGCCGCCGCCCATGACCAGTTAAATTTGAATTTCTGATGTTGGAACCCAGATATCAGCATCTTTTTAAGCTCCCTAAATGACTCCAATATGCAGATAAAGTTGATCCACTATCCTAAGGCATGAGAGGCTTTAAATGGGCAGCATGCCTAGTAGATATAGATTTGCTATGAATATAGATATAGATGGAATATTTCTGCTTAAACCTTATGCCAGTCAAGTTAAACTTTTGTAGATACATTATGTCATTATCTCCGAAATGTGTCTGGTTGAAATCCAAGGAAGATAAATGAGCACTCTTCTTAGAAATGGTTTAATTTGGCAGACACCACCACTTCCATAAACAAACTGTTCAACAAAATCAATTCTTGGAATCATTATAACTTTAAGAATAGGAATTAGGGCTTCCCTGGTGGCGCAGTGGTTGAGAGTCCGCCTGCCGATGCGGGGGACATGGGTTTGTGCCCTGGTCCAGGAGGATTCCACATGCCATGCACGGGCCACTGGGCCTGCGCGTCCAGAGCCTGTGCTCCGCAACAGGAGAGGCCACAACAGTGAGAGGTCCGTGTACCGCAAAAAAAAAAAAAAAAAAGAATAGGAATTAGAGAACTATGTGGCAGGTGTTACATGTAGCTGCAGTAAACATAATGGAAACATTTGTACATTTCATTATTAACAATATTATTTCTCCAAGTGCCTGTTCACAATTTTAAACATATACCATAGCAGACTGGCTTACCCATTCTTCTCTACTAGTGTCTAAACATATTCTCCTAAGAATGTACTGCCATTATCTATACAGGGAAATCTCTAATAGTGTCAGGTAAAATGGATAATGTCAATTGTTTTAATCAACAACGTGCCAAAATACCTCAGAAAAATATTTATGACCACTCCAAAATGTGTTTATCTGTAAAGGTATATCTATCATTTTAATCTAGCTATCTAGCTACCCAGCTACCCATCTAGATTTAGGTAAACACATTTCAAGCTATAGAGTAGTTACTGCTGTTGTTTTCTTATATCTGAGACAGAATGAATATGAAAGCAAAATAAAAACAACTGAAATAGGAAAAAAAATTGTTTCAAGAAACTTATCACAAGTGCCCTAGGGATAACAATGGAAATTCCTTCTGCATTATAGGAGCTTGGTGTATATCTTGAAATTTGTAAATGGGGCCAATGGAGACCTGTGAATTAAAGATTTAGCATCATTGCCAACTATTTGCTGCTCTGAAAGAGACAAAAGTTGAATAGACAGCATTTCTGTTTTATTCTTAGTCATTCCCTTCTTCCCCAACCAATACAATGTATTTTTTCCTTTTATGTGTGACACGGATTTAGAACAATGCTGCACTGTAAAACTGTACACATTGTAAAATGCTCAAATATATAAAATTGAGCTTGCTTTCAATTAATTTCTTATGATAGATTAAACACTTGCTTTAAAAAGCAGTCCTTTTATTTGAATTACCATAGGTAATACTTAGAAATCCCTGTTTAAAGAAATATCTTAAGTTTCCTATAGAGTATACTTCTGTATTTTTTCTATGCATGATTTTTTTAAAATTTAAGGTATGCTCTTTAGAAATTTATTGGTTCCTCCCAAGATAAAAGAAAACCATAAAATTTAAGTGCTATGAAATGCCATTAAAATGTTTAGAGGATCAAAGTTGATGAATCATAAATAATTTCCAGCATATTCTGCATCATGAAAATATTGAAAATTGCAAGATTTAAAACCAGATAATTGTTATTTCAGAACATTGTGTAAAAGGGATAGGGAAAGGGAAAGTAGTGCACAGTCTTGACTCCTTTGTGAATCCACTTGCCGGGTTACCTGACACATAATCCAACCCTTTCTCTGATGCACAGTCATACACTGAGCTTCTGCTGGGTGATACCATCTGAATGATTCACCAACAATTCAAATACAAGTCCAAAAGTAAACATAAATCTCTATTCAAATATGCTGAACCTCCCATTTTCACATTCATGCAGAACAATACTACGATCTCGAAACTGATTCTTTACATGTGAGCGCTAGGTTCACCTTGAATGCTAGAATTAAAAATAAGTTTATTTTTATGAAAATATTTCATTAAACTTAATTATTTCTTCCAGAAATTAAATATAAATTTCAGGTTTTTCTAGGTAATTTTGATTTAAATTTTGAAAGTCCTGAATTAATTATATCCATTTTCATTTAAATTTTAATATACAATTTTTGAATATTTGAAAAGAACGGTAATGTTTTCAGAAAACATTAGTAACTTTTAATATTTATGCTTAACTTACATACTTTATGAAACTATATTCAAATTCTGTAATCTGAAAATATCTTTAAAATATTTAGATGTGAAGGATTATAAAGATATTTTTGTCATTTTAGAAGTATATGGCAATAATTATTGCCAAGAGTACAAATTAAGTAAAATCTTTGTATATTTATAATCAAGTGACTTTTGTCAAAGGCAAGAAAAATAAATTTCATGATAAAAACAATTTGTAATAATATATAACTTGAAAAAAATATTAATTTTTGAATTATTGAAGTTTTAATTCTCATTCTTATCCAAATATTGTCTACCCATCAACAGCTTAGCTCGTACAATAATTATATTCAGTTGTTTTTGATATGTTGCTAAATTTTTGTCATTTAACAAAAAAACTGTCATACACATATTCATTAAGTTCCTAGGGCTGCTGTTACAAAGTACCACAAGCTAGATGGCTTAAAACAAGAGAAGTTTATTCTCACAGTTCTGGAGGCTAGAAGTCTGAATTCAAGATGTTGGCAGCATATGCTCCCTCCAAAGCCTCTAGGGGACAGATCCTTCCCTGGCCTCTTCTAACTTCTGGTAGCTCCAGTTGTTCCAGTCATGACATGGCTCCCATTCTCATATGGCCATCTTCTATGTCTGTGTTTCCATGTCTTCACATGGTGTTCATCTCGTGTATCTGTCCAAATTTCCGGCTTCTTATAAAGACACCAATCATTTGGATTAAGGACCTAATGACTTCAATTTATCTTGACTACACCTGCAAAGGCCCTATTTCCAAATAATGTTCATAGGTACTAGGGGTTAGGACTTTAATATAACTATTTTGGGGGCAGAAACAAATCAACCCATGAAAAGGTATTTTTCAGCTTCTTGTTGAGGTAAAGGCATAAAACTTTACACTTTAACTTACAAATTTTAGACATGTGGTATGTTGGACTTCATTTGTCCTCTTTTCCTTGGCCCCCAGAATATTTAGGATGGACTTTACAGTTAATAACATTTATTGCATTTTTAATCTACAATATAGTCAAGTATTTCTGATTCCTCATAAAATGTCTGATGTAGAAATAGTATCTTTAGTCTTTTATTCCCAGTGTCCAGTGCACAAATTATCTGATATTGGTATTCAATAAATACTTGTTTAAAGAACTTTAAAAAAACCATGTTACCAAATTTGAAGAGAGAAAAAAGAGAGGGATCAGAGAGGAAGCAAAAATGTTCTTTTCTCTCTTTTTTAATTCTCTACAGACCATGGAACAAACCTATTGCTACTTTTTCTTGTTTTTAAAATTCTTAATGTTCTAAAGATTTTTAACACATTATATTCTAGAGGAAAAAGTTTTGATTACTTATTTCCCTTACTAGTAGGACTCAAAGAAACCTAAAAGTGCTATTGTTTCCCCTAACTTCTTGATTTCAAAAGCCAAATATAAAATAGCCCCAAATAAAAAACACACAGTGATATGAGGCACAAAGGCAATGATTTTCATCTGTTCTACTCACTGACGCATCCCTAAGTGCTAGAACTGCCTGGCATACATTAGGCATCCAATTAATGTGTTGAATTAATTGATAATATACATACTTATGGGAAATACTTGAAACATATATTTATAGCTAGGTTACTCTTCTAAAAAGAATACCCAGAAGAGATCTTTTAGGTGCCTAATAAAATTTATTAAGGTAATGACCCAATCTCACTGACACAGAATCATCTGTCCTTTAACCACTTCCTTGCCTCAGGTGGACAGGATGTTGTCACACTGCAGGTAATAAACAGCACCACCATGGTATTTTCTTTTTTTTTCTCTCTAATGGTTTGGTATATTCAAGAAAGAGAAACTTACATATGAGCTGCAAAGCTGATGAAATGAAATTGTTAATGAGCTCCTCTTAAAAGCTTCTTTCCTTGAAGGGAAATGAACTTAGCACCGCAGAAGAGCTGGCTCAACTTCTAATAGTAATTAGGTCAATTGACCACACTTGAGGTCTATATAAAAAAGGAAAGAAACTGAATAAATACTAAATTTTAATTATATCATATTATTAAGAAAAGCATCCACATATTTACCTTCTCAGACTATTTCATTGTTAATATCACTGAACAAAAGGATAGACTAGATTTTTAAAATAAACTTTTAATTTTATAACAGTTTTAGATTAACAGAAAAATTTCAAGGACTTTACAGAGTTCCCATAACCCTCAAACCCCATTTCCCTATTATTAATGTCTTACATTATATGGCACATTTGTTATAATTAATGACCCAATATCAATATATTACCAGTAACTAATTTCCATGCTTACTGAGGTTTTCTCAGATTTCATCTATGTCCTTTTACTGTTCTAGGATTCTGTTCACGTCACCACATGACATTTGGTCATCATGTCTCTTTGGGCTCCTCTTGGCTTTCCTTGTTATGGTGGACCTTGCCAGTTTTGAGGGGTACTGGTCAGGTATTTTGTAGGAAACCCCTCAATAGGGATCTGTCTGATCTTTTTCTCTTCCTCCTGATTAATCTGGGTGCTTTGGGAGTTAGATCACAGAGGTAAAGTTCTATTTTACGGTAAGTGTTAGTATCTCGTACCACTTGTAAGTACTATCAACATGAGTCCCACTGCTGATGCAGGCCATGATCACTTTGCTGAGGTAGAGTCTGTAAGGTTACTCCACTACTCAAACTTACTCTGCTTTGCCTCTTCCATACTGTACTCTTTGGAAAAAAATTAATACATGCACCCTGTGCTTAAGGAGAGGGAATTTATGTTCTATCCCCTTCATGTCAGAATATCTACGTAAATTACTTAGAATTAGTATGCATGGGAGATTTGTGTATTCTCCCTCATTTATTCAAATAATTATTTGTGTCAGTATGAATTCATGGAGATTTATATTTTGGGTTAAAATCCAATACTACTTCAATTTTTTTCCAGCTTGGGCACAATTAAAATTAAAACGGATGAAAAAACTTCAAGTGTAACCCTTCTGATGGTTTCTTTCCTGGCCTAACATGGGCTGTGTGTCTGCATGACACAAACTGCAATGACATTAGTGAAAATATATTAATCAGCTATCTAGTTCCTTAAATAGAAATCAAAATACCAGGCTTGTATTCTTGCATTTTAAGTACTTAAATATTTGTATAATATGGACATAGGAGATTCTCTGCCAGCAGCACTGTACATTTCTTTCCAGCATAAATACAGACTATCAGGGATCACTTGGACATTAATGCAGATCCTTGATGTTGTATATGTGACAGACCTGCCCACTAATTTTGTTCCCCAAATGGTGTCTTTTCATCTTTGTTTTCTAAAACCATAAAAGGTTGAATCAGCTTGAATAGTTTCAAAAGCACAGTTAAACATCAATTGATAATATTCAGTTTAAAATTCTAATCAAAGCATTCTTAGTAGGGTGATGAGAGACTGTATGTAAAGTAAGAACATATGCTTTTAATATAAATAGAAATAATGAGAGTGGGACAAAGTCCATTCTTCTCATTAAGTATATGCTCTCCTTCCCACAATCATAAGAAGAAATTTTATTTTAAAAGTGTATAATAATAAAAGCACTGCACCCTAGTTCTCTCAGCACACATAACGTGGTATCCATTTCTTAAAGGAGAAAATAAGCTTCAAAAAGTTTAAGAAAAAAATCCAGGTTTACACCACAAAAAAAAGACTAAGGTTTCAATATAAAATCATCTAACTCCAAAACCTATGCTCTTTGATTACATTACAATTATTTTTGTTGATTTAATAAAAAGGAGAAAATACACAATTACATACAATTATAGTAAAACCTGGAGCTGTGTATGGGTCAGGTACAGGATAAAAGGAAGCATTTCCTAGACTGAAGCAGTTAAGAAGGAGCAAAGGTAGCTTAAGTTTATAGAGTTTAAAAAATCTATTTTGCATTATTTTTATTAACTGTAGTTTCAAAAAAAGTTTTTATTCCATATCAGTATCTGTTCTCTTCATTTTTGATTTTAGCAGTATACAGTACTTCAGTGAATTCTCAGACCAGCATGAAACAAAGAAAATTACCCCGATGTGCAAAATCCCATTTTTATGCACAGTATTTAAATCGGATCACTAAAAACATACACAGGGTTTGAAGACACTGAAACAGTGAGGTGGTGCCATCCAAGCCAGAAGCCATAAGGAAAAAGCACAGGGAACCAGACCGCTGTGTAGACCTTCAGTGTGTAAACTCCATGAGATTCTATTAATTCATCTGAGGACGACCTAATTTTCAATGATCTCTCAGCACATTTTACCCACTTCATCCCCATACGCTCCTAATAACTTATCTAACCTAGCTAATACAAGTTTGCATTACTCCTGGAAACATTGTGAGAACGCTAGCACTTCCAGTGAATCCGGCACGCCTTTTATTCTTGGGGGACTTCCATGTTTAAATGAATACTCACATGCTTCATTACAGTATCTCTAAAATACGTGCAAACCCCGAGGCATACCAAATTACTGAATTAAGGTAACATAATTCTTAGAAAAAGAGTTCAGTACTTCGTTCCTAAAATATACCTATGTCTCCAAGGTTCTGACTAACTTATACTGCTAGGGGAACTGCCCCAATTTACTCTGGCTTTCAATAAAATACCTACAGCTGCCTCTAGCTACAGCTCTGGGTCGGGACAGCAGTACCAGCCAAATTAGCGTTATCAATAGTATCATTATTTTTTTATTTTTTTGCGGTACGCGGGCCTCTCACTGTTGTGGCCTCTCCCGTTGCGGAGCAACAGGCTCTGGACGCGCAGGCTCAGCGGCCATGGCTCACTGGCACAGCCGCTCCGCGGCATGTGGGATCCTCCCGGACCGGGGCACGAACCCGTGTCCCCTGCATCGGCAGGCGGACTCCCAACCACTGCGCCACCAGGGAAGCCCAATAGTGTCATTATTTTTAACAGACCTTCACTTCATCAGAGTGAAAAGATTAGGACTCAATCTAACTTGTTGGGTTGTTGTTACAGGGAGAACTCACCATACGTCCAAATGGCAGATTAATATTAGTTTGCAGCTGTACTATAGAAAACATGTTCTTTTATGTGTGAATAACACCCAACTGTAAAGTTGGGACAGTTTTTTCTTCACCTCACTTAGTGGTCTGAGAATTCACAGAAGTGGAGAAGATGGTTAAAATGAAAGAAATGGTGAAATACTGTTACAGAATAAAATCATTTTTTGTGTGTCCATTAAATAACAGAACCGGACTCTTACCTCTTGAATAAAATGAACATGATGGAAATGTATTTCTAATGAAACAACAGGTGTATTATTTTGTAGCTCTTCTAAAAGCTAAGTTATATTATGCTGGTCTTCCTGATATCAGATGCTGAAGGATACGGCTCTAAACACTGAGAAGGAAGAACTTTTTTCCAATTATAAGAGCCAGATATACAGGTGGAACAATTGGCTCTTAAACTGCTGTTGATTTGAGTCAACCAATGTTTAAAACTCTGATTTTAGGTTTCAAATCCAGCTGTTGATGCATTACCTAACTTGAAAGCTGTACCTCCAAAATAAAACCAGGTCATTTCAGAAAATGTATACATGACCTTCTGTGGTGCAGACAAAAATTAGTCCATGAAGTACTTTTTCTTATTTTCATTATCCAAGCCCTTATGGAAAAGGAACAATCCCCCATTGTGTAAATATCTACACCTCAAAAGGCTTCTGGACAAGATATTGGCTCTTTCTGCATCAGCTAAGGGGTTCTGCATATAAACGTGGAGCCTCAGCAGTCAATCTGGTTAACTTTTCCGGGATGGTGAAAACGAGATTGCATCCTTGAAGTGAAGCCTGTTTCCCTTTATACTATAAATATTTAACTTGTGACTGCTTTACTTCCCCTTTCATGTAGTGTCTACGCTACTTAAGAATTAGAAGTAGCTACTCCTTGTTCCCCTTATATTCAGAATTAAATTTCTTTTGAGATAGAAATTTATTATTTAGTAAAATATTTCTCCCCCCCAAATACTAAGTCTCTGTTGTATTTTCAAAGATAACAAAATTGAATTAACTCTATACTAGTTTACTGATAGTTTAAAATTATACTATTTATGATTTCTGACTTATTCTCTCTCATTTTCCTGTTAAAATACTCATGGAATCCAAAAAAGTAAAAAAGAGACAACATTTTAAGGAAACTGTTAACAGAAGTTACTGTGCAATCACCCCCTGGATGCAAGAGAACATTTTCAAATTGTACCTGAAGCTCTAAGGCAAAACTGGAGAATTCCACAGAAAACAAACTAAAATATGTCCATTTCCCCCACCAATCCCATCTCTAGATGTAAATGCCCAAAAGTATTGTGAGTGAAAAATACAGCCTGCCATATCAGTAAACAGAGGATGTTGCAACCATCAAGCCATCACATTACAGCCTCCTCTATGGTGAGCCCTGAAAGAACTCATAAACACAATGCCTGCCATCAAATCATGAGACACTGCGACCACCCCCGCAAGGTGCACCCTGAAGAAACTCAGGAGGCGAAAACACAGGATACTGGCCCCAGACAGCTGACGTACGTATCAAAGGAATGATTTCAGTGAGCCCAGACTCTTGCATCTTCCCATGCACAGAAAAGCACTAAATTCCTTAATGGAGTTATCTGGTTTTCTTTAATTAGTAGTAACCTTTTGATGTGACGACTACCTGGTCTTTGTTGCAAAAACTCCTCTCTATCCTGGCTCCCCTCTATTCGGAGCAGTCTTTCAAAGTGATCTGAGGTGCTCTGTCCTGGGCTTAAGACCTCAGTTTTGTCCACCCAATAAAACGTAACTCTCAACTTTTAGGTGGTACATCTTTTTCAGGCAGGCAACAGTATGCTTTTTTTTTTTTTTTTTTTTTGCAATCCAGAGGTAGAGAAGCCAGTCTGGCATATGCTCTTTATGAGAGAGAGAGAGAGATCAAAATGACCAAAGAGAGATAACTTAAACACATGTAGATCAGTCAAAAGCAAACGGCAAGATAGCAGACATTGTGATATACATACCTGCAATACTGTGAAATGCATAAAATGGAGCAAAGACCGTTATATTATTTTAATTAAGTATATACTTAACAATGAACATTTTGTAGCCACAAGCCTATTTATCTGTTTTAAAATCAGGACCACCCTGACAGAGTCAGAGGGCACTGTGATTTTACTAGAGGTATGGTTTTCTGCCTCTATTCAAATGAGAGCCTCTGTACGGTGATTAAGATCAAGGACACTATGTTTTCCTCTAAGAGTTTGATAGTTTCTGCCCTTACATTTAGGTCTTTAATCCATTTTGAGTTTATTTTTGTGTATGGTGTTAGGGAGTGATCTAATCTCATACTTTTACATGTACCTGTCCAGCTTTCCCAGCACCACTTACTGAAGAGGCTGTCCTTTCTCCACTGTACATTCCTGCCTCCTTTATCAAAGATAAGGTGACCGTATGTGTGTGGGTTTCACAGCAAGATCCTTTTTGACCCACCTCCTAGAGAAATGGAAATAAAACCAAAAATAAACAAATGGGACCTAATGAAACTTCAAAGCTTTTGCACAGCAAAGGAAACCATAAACAAGACCAAAAGACAACCCTCAGAATGGGAGAAAATATTTGCAAATGAAGCAACTGACAAAGGATTAATCTCCAAAATTTATAAGCAGCTCATGCAGCTCAATAACAAAAAAATAACCCAATCCAAAAATGGGCAGAAGACCTAAATAGACATTTCTCCAAAGAAGATATACAGATTGCCAACAAACACATGAAAGAATGCTCAACATCATTAATCATTAGAGAAATGCAAATCAAAACTACAATGAGATATCATCTCACACCAGTCAGAATGGCCATTATCAAAAAATCTAGAAAGAATAAATGCTTGAGGGTGTGGAGAAAAGGGAACCCTCTTGCACTGCTGGTGGGAATGTGAATTGGTACAGCCACTATGGAGAACAGTATGGAGGTTCCTTAAAAAACTACAGATAGAACTACCATATGATCCAGCAATCCCACTACTGGGCATATACCCCAAGAAAACCATAATTCAAAAAGAGTCATGTACCAAAATGTTCACTGCAGCTCTATTTACAATAGCCCGGAGATGGAAACAACCTAAGTGTCCATCATCTGATGAATGGATAAAGCAGATGTGGCACATATATACAATGGAATATTACTCAGCCATAAAAAGAGACGAAATTGAGCTATTTGTAATGAGCTGGACAGACCCAGAGTCTGTCATACAGAGTGAAGTAAGTCAGAAAGAGAAAGACAAATACCATATGCTAACACATACATATGGAATTTAAGAAAAAAAATATAATGAAGAACCTAGGGGTAAGACAGGAATAAAGACACAGACCTACTAGAGAATGGACTTGAGGATATGGGGAGGGGGAAGGGTAAGCTGGGTTGAAATGAGAGAGTGGTATGGACATATATACACTACCAAACGTAAAATAGATAGCTAGTGGGAAGCAGCCGCATAGAACAGGGAGATCAGCTCGGTGCTTTGTGACCGCCTGGAGGGGTGGGATAGGGAGGGTGGGAGGGAGGGAGACGCACGAGGGAAGAGATATGGGAACATGTGTGTATGTATAACTGATTCACTTTGTTATAAAGCAGAAACTAACGCACCACTGTGAAGCAATTATACTCTAATAAAGATGTAAAAATAAATAAATAAATAAAATGCTCACCAAAAGAAAAAAAGATCAAGCCAGATGACCTGAGACTGAACTGAACCTTCAACCTCCTAAAGGTATAGCAAGTATAAATTGCTTCAGCACTCCAATTCGTAGTTAACAATATCACAATAAGATTATTGTGGATTAAATAAAATATACCCAACGTGCCTACTACTACTGCTTGTTCTGGTTTAAGTGTTAGGGTTTATATAACAGACTGTCAAATATAAAAGAAGATATAGAGAACCACAATTCTCAAACTTCAGTTTCTATGAAAATTACTTAGGAATGTGGATGATGACGCTGATTTATGATACGCACATCCATGCATTTTGGTTCAGTAGAAACAGAAGAGGTACCAGTGATGTCCATTTCTAACAACCACCTTAGATCTATGAAGCACACTGTAGGGAACAGAGAAACGTTGGTAACACAATATCATAGGATTGATTTTATTAATATATGTTGAAAATTGAACATTGCAAAGAGATATATCTTATTATTTTAAAAGTTTATGGAACACTTCAAAAACTGGTTTTTAAAAAGGTGGCACACAGACACAAAACACTTATTTCTCAAGGTGAAATTGTGAAAAGAAACAAATTCCTTGATAAAAATATAAAAATAAATCACGATCAGAAATAAATTTAAAAAGTAATAAAAATATGTAAGTTTTTAAAAACATAATTTGTGATTAATGTCAGAAATTTTATTATTAACAAAATACAAGGTATTAAAATTATAAATTTCCAGCAGAAGTCACAGAGTTTGCGTATAAAGGAATCAGATAATTCTGGTCACAGGTTCAGGGAACTACCAGGCAACTTGCATTCCTTCAGGGGCTAGGCTAAAATAAGAAACATCCTTGAGGGACTTCCCGAGTAGTACAGTGGTTAAGAATCCCCATGCCAATGTAGGGGACATGGGTTCGATCCCTGGTCCGGGAAGATCCCACATCCTGAGGAGCAACTAAGCCCACGCGCCTAAAGCCCGTGCTCCACATCAAGAGAAGCCACTGCAATGAGAAGCCCGCGCACCGCAATGAAGAGTAGCCCCACTCGCCGCAACTAAAGAAAGCCTGCATGCAGCAACAAATACCCAGTGTAGCCAAAAATAAAATAAAGTAAATAAATTAAAAAAAAATCCTTGAGAAGTCAGGATCCTCAAGCAGATGTATCAAATTCATACCACTCTAATATTTTTAATAAGTTGAGAGATGAGTATGAAAGCCTAAAATTTTGAAAACTGAGAGCACTGTGGTCCTCTTCAGAGAAAAACATAAAGCCTCCTTTAGAGATGATTCTTAAGCCCAAGACACATGGGGCCATCATGAAAACCACCCTGAGGATGAGCTCACAGTCAATGTTTACAAACCGTATGAGGAGACCTGCAATGAGGAAAAATTAACAGATGGAAGAAATGGGAGAGTTTTCTCTCCAAGTAAAAAAATCCATTGGCACTCTAATCAAAATCTCACCAGGAATTTCAGCATAATTTGACAAGCTGATACTATAATCCTAATGGAGTTGTAAAAGTAAAAGTAGCCATGGCAGTTTTGAAAAAGAAGAGGTTTATTATCAAGCCATAGTAGTAGTTAAAATTGGCTAGACGGAATGGAACTTGGAGTGCATGCCCTTCCAACTACATATGGTAGCTGGATGGAAGTGACATTGCACATCAACAGGAAAAGGACTATATTAGGGTTTTCCAGAGAAAAAGAATGAAAAAATGAAAAGGATGTAGAATGCGTGTGTATTTGTGTATACAGAGAGAGAAGAAGGGAGAGATTTGAGAGAGTCGGGTTTTTTTTTCCTCTTAAGGACTTCAACAAATGGGGCCTACCCACATTATGGAAGGTAATTTACTTTACTCAGAGCTACTGATTTAAATATTAATCTCATCTATAAAGTACTTTCATAAACCATGTAGACCAAACATCTTGGTACCATGGCTTGCAAAGCTGACACACTGCAAATCCACCATTGCAAGTCTATCCCTTGACAACTTGGCATGCATAAACATCTCCTTAAACCATATATAATCCCCCAATAAAGATAATATCAAGGTCATAATTCTGTCTATCATGATACATAAGATATGTTGACTTTTACATCACAGTATTTAAGTTACAGGTTATCAAGGGGAGTAAACGTCACCCAGTGACTTTGCATCCTCTTCTGGGGAAGGGATAGTGTGTTTTTTGTTGTACTCAGGATAGCTTGTATCATCTTAGGCTGAGGTATGACTGTTATTTATTCTCTTTGTTTGAGGATTAGGTAAGATTTAAGGAGCCAGGTGCCACACTGACAATAAAATTCACTGTCACAAGGATAGTGAGGAATGCACCCTCTCAGATGCAGCACCCTGTCCTCAACTGCCTGTTGGACATTTTTCCTCCTCATGCTTTGCATGACCAAACTGAACTCATTCCATACTCCCAAACTTGTCCCTCTTCACTTACTGTGCATCTAAGTAAAAGACAGCACTCCACCTCCCGTTATGCAAGCTGGAGACCAAGGTGTCATCCTTGTCATTTTATGAAATAAAGAGGAAAATGTCAGTTATTAAAAGCACTGTTATTGATCCTCTTCTAACCCCCTTTACTCAACATGTTTATAATACTTAATTTGGGTTTCAGAAAGTTCATTAAGTTTAATTAAATTAAGTAACTTAATTTCTGGTATTATTATTTTATTTTATTTATTTTGCAGTACGTGGGCCTCTCACTGTTGTGGCCTCTCCCGTTGTGGAGCACAGGCTCCGGACGCGCAGGCTCAGCTGCCATGGCTCACGGGCCCAGCCGCTCCGCGGCATGTGGGATCTTCCCGGACCGGGGCACGAACCCGTGTCCCCTGCATCAGCAGGAGGATTCTTAACCACTGTGCCACCAGGGAAGCCCTCTGGTATTATTATAAATTCATAAATCCAAGCTTATTCCTAAATCATGCACAAAGTACTTTTTAAATGTTACTAAAAATCATATTTCAACATTTTACTCAAAGTATAGATCTATATTCCAAATGTTGATTTAGAACATTAATATAAACTCTATGTATGAAATTTTTACACTAAAAAGCTTTACATTTACCATTAATGGTAACTGTAGAAAATAATGTCAGTTTAAATCTGACAACAAAAGTACTATTGAATATAAATCACTATCAAGAGTAGCTTCTGGAAACACGTCTTGCATTTTGATAGATAAGTGGCCATTCAAGAATCCTGCTGTTCATTCTCTTTGGTCATTTGCTTTTATTTTTACATATTCTCTTTAAAAACTTTAGTACATACTCATTCCTGTTGTGATGAAGTTATCAGGCAAAACTGTCATCAATTTGGTACTTCCTATACACATAATACCTTAGCCTTTGATTCCAAACTGACATTGTTTAAGATGGTAAAAATACGAACTGCTGTTAAGCAACAGAAAGAAGTGGAGCAGCTGAAGAGTGACTGGGAGTGCACAGATCACTCCAACTTCTCCACGGATCTAAGAACCAGAGACAGAAGCAATAACAGATGGTGCTGCTAGAGCTGCCGCTCCTTGGGTGTGATGTCACAACACATGTACATTCCGTTCTAATCAGCAACTCTGTCCCTGAGTTTAGGTATTATTTCACGTGTTTCCCTCCTTTTGCACACTTGCCTCTGAGTTTTTTGATGGAGGAGATTAGCTCATCTCTTTATCCTCAAGACATGTATAAAATGCCTTTACCCCCCAAACAAAGAAAAAACCCTGTGTATACTAAGTTTTTATAACGGAATATTATAATAAGTACACTTAAGGGTGAAAATAAAGGGCATTAATCATACGTGCACATTCTGTGAATCACTGCATTTTTTCCAGACACACGTGCAAATCATAAGTCTTATTAACAGACTTATTGGAAACTAGACACCTTGAAACAAATGTATTTCAGACATGGTGATTTTTCACGCAACAATTGCTAAAGGAAAGGATTATCATGTTTAAATACATTGATTGTTTTCAAATAAACATGCTAAAAATTAGACAGCTATTTATATATTATTTTAAAAGGAAATCAAATTTGCATATATCTTATAGTTTTACTTATAAACTAATTCACTTATAAGCTTGGAATTCTGTTTTCAATTATATATATGATTTTGTCCTGCAGATACTAAGTTTAACTCAATATTCAGGCTTCATGCAGGATAGCTACAACTCACTCAAGTGGGATGGTTTGGCAGAGTTTAATGAAGGAAAGACCCTGACTTCACTCTCCTCTGCTTTCCAGGAGAAGATCTGCTGGCTGGTACATGTCCTAGGACAGAATCAGCCCAGATGGTGTAGCCCATTGGAGATCAGTGTTCCAGGACACAGATGGGTAGACAAGAATGGAGAGAGGATCTGCAGGGGAAAACAGAATATACGCAGAACAGCCTGCATCTGTGACATTATCCTTATGTAACAGTAACAAAGAAAATTACTGCTTTGCTTTTAGTCTGTTGCACAAATAAAAATGGACACAATCATACAGAGTTCCTTTAGATTATAAAACATAAGTGGTAACTAAAATACATATAAATGAATGTGTCATTCTTCTCAATGTCCTTTTTAAGTACAGATTCTGCTCTCCAAGGTGATGGCTAGTTCACAGAACATAAGCCGGCTACATGTTTCCCTGGCTGAGATGAGATGATAGCTGATTAAATATGTCAACCAACAAAGGTGGTATTAGATTAAAACACAGTTATAACCCATGTTCTAATATATTTTTTTCATGAATACTCAAATTTTGAAAACTTCACAAGTATAAAGTCTTTGTGTACCCTGCATATTCAATTATACCATGGAAGACAACAATTCTCCCTTATATCTTTGTATAATACCTCAATTTTTCTTTTGGGGGGCTATGAAAACTGCTACTTAGAATTTATCTTCCTTTCCCAGAAACAGAAAAACATCATTGTGAAGTCCTATCTTTATTTGGGAAATTTAGATGTGGTTTCAGTATTAGTAATAGAGAGATTATGTTTTTAAGCCCACTAACAGCTTCTCTATACAAAATTTAATTGTACTTAACAGAGAAAATGTGTCCCTAATCACTTAAACAATTTGAATCATTTTAAACAAGTATTTGTCCAAGAATTGGAAGGTGGTCAGATTACAGTGGTAGTGTACCACCAATCGTAAATCACATACAGAGAGATGGAGCTGACGTTTTGCTTCTGGAGCAGTTTTCTTACAAGTACTTTGAAAGAGTGAACATAGGAAAAATAATGAGGTGTACAAAGGAGAACACATGAACAGCAGTACCACTGCCTAGCTCAACCCAGCCAGGTAAGCTAAGCAGAAACTCCTGGAAGGAGCTGATGAGTTCTGTAGGTGTACACTGAAGGGAATTTCCCAACACTGTCCTGTAGCTGAAAGACTCCAGGATGGGAAAGGGAAAGGCAAGCAGGAAAAACCAGAATAACTCTTCTGAAAGTGACTTCTGGGGCTAACCATGAGTTTAAGGGGCAAATGCTCAGTGACACACTCTGTAATACTTGCAGATTGAAGCAGTATCTGCACATGGACTGACTGTGGAAAGGACTGTTAGTCATTCATAGACAGTTCGAGACACCTGTTCACACAAAAATTTCAGCCAGTAGCAACATCTCTATGTAACAAGAAAAACATGTATATATGGAACATTTAAAAAATCTCAATTGCCTAATTAATGAAAGTAAACATAAACATGCTAAATTAAGGGGCAGAGACAAGATGGCAGAGTAGAAGGATGTGAGCTCACCCCCTCTCATGAAAACACCAAAGTTACACCTAACTGCTGAATAACCATTGACAGAAAAAAATGCTGGAACCTACCATAAAAGATATACTACATCCAACACAAAGCAGCAGCCAAAAGACAGTAGGAGGGGCGCAACTGTGATAAAATCAAATCCCATACCCGCCAGGTGGGCGACCCACAAACTGGAAAATAATTATATAGCAGAGGTTCTCCCATGGGAGGGAAAGTCCTGAGCCCCACGTCAGGCTCCCAGCCTGGGGGTGTGGCCTTGGGAGACGGAGCCCCCAGAGCATCGGGCTTGGAAGGCAGCAATGTTTGCTCGCAAGAATTCCACAGGACTGGGGGAAACAGAAACATCACTCTTGGAGGGCACACACAGGTCTTGTGCACACCAGTACCCTGGGGAAAAACAGTGACTTCACAAGAGCCTGGGCCAGGCCTACCTGCAGGTATTAGAGGGTCTCCTGTGGAGGCGGGGGGTGGCTGTGGCTCACTGCAGGGACTAAGACACAGGTGGTGGTAGTTCTGGGGAGTATTCATTGGCCCTCCTGGACACCATTTCTCACCAAGACCTGGCCCCACCCAACAACCTTTAGGCTCCAGTGCTGGGATGCCTCAGGCCAAACAACCAACAGAGTGACAACACAGCCCGACCTGTCAACAGACAGGCTTCCTAAAGTGTTCCTGAGCCCACAGCTGCCTGCTAAACACACCCATTGACATGGCCCTTCCCACCAGAGGGACAAGACCCAGCTCCACCCATCAGTAGGCAGGAACAAGTCCCTCCCACCAGGAAGCTGGCATAAGCCACCTACAGAAGCCTCATCCACCAGGGGGCAGACAGCAGGAGCAAGAACTACAACTGTGCAGCCTATGGAATGGAAACTGCAATCAGACAGTTAGAAAAAATGAGACGGCAGAGAATATGTCCCAGATGAAGGAACAAGATAAAACCCCAGAAGAACAACTAAGTGAAGCAGAGACAGGCGATCTACCTGAAAAAGAATTTAGAGTAATGATAGTAAGGAAGATCCAAGATCCCAGAAAAGAATGGAGGCACAGATTGAGAAGATACAAGAAATGTTTAACAAAGAGCTAGAAGATCTGAAGGACAAACAGAGATGAACAATACAATAACTGAAATGAAAAATACTCTAGAAGGACTCAATAGCAGAATAAATGGCGCAGAAGAACAGGTAAGTGGGCTGCAAGACAGAATGGTGGAAGTCACTGCTGTGGAACAGAAATAAGAAAAAAGAATGAAAAAAAATGAGGACAGTCACAGAGACCTCAGGGACAACATTAGATGTTCCAGCATTCACATTACAGGGGTCCCAGAAAAAGAAAATAAAGGGCCTGAGAAAATATTTCTAGAGATAATTGCTGAAAACTTCCCTAACGTGGGAAAGGAAAGTCACCCAAGTCCAGGAAGTGAAGAGAGTCTCAGGCAGGATAAAACCAAGGAGGAACATGCTGAGAAACACAGTAATCAAGTTAAAAATTTATACACAAAGAGAAAATATTAAAAGCTACAAAGGAAAAGAAACAAATAACATACAAGGGAATTTCCATAAGGTTATCAGGAGATTTTTCAGCAGAAACTACAGGCCAGAAGGGAGTGGCACAATAATTAGGTGATGAAAGGGAAGAACCTACAACCAAGGATACTCTACCTAGCAAGACTGTCATTCAGATTTGATGGAGAAATCAAAAGCTTTACAGACAAGCAAAAGCTAACAGAATTCAGCACCACGAGACCAGCTTGGCAACAAATGCTAAAGGACCTTCTCTAGGTGGAAAAGAAAAGGCCACAACTAGAAACAAGAAAATTATGGATGGAAAAGCTCACCATAAAGACAAACAACATACAGTAAAGGCAGGAAATCATCCATACACAAATACGCTATCAAAACCAGCAATCCTGAGGAGATAGAAGTATGAAATCAGGATACTGGCAATGCATTTGAAATTAAAAGACTGACAACTAAAAACAATCTTGTGTGTGTGTGTGTGTGTGTGTGTGTGTGTGTGTGTGTGTATGTATATATGGACTGCTATACCAAAACCTCATGGTAACTGCAAACAAAATCTACAGTAGATAGACACAAAAAAGAATAAGGAATTCAAGTGCAACAGTAAAGATAGTCATCAAACCACAAGAGAACAAAAGAGGAAGGGAAGAAAAAAGACCTACAAAGACAAATCCAAAACAATTAAGAAAATGGCAGTAGGAACATACATATCAATAATTACCTTAAACATAAATGGATTAAATGCTCCAACCAAAAGACACAGACTGGCTGAATGGATAC
Organism: Aethalodelphis obliquidens; assembly: GCF_003676395.1. Lineage (NCBI taxonomy): Eukaryota > Metazoa > Chordata > Mammalia > Artiodactyla > Delphinidae > Aethalodelphis > Aethalodelphis obliquidens. The sequence continues at coordinate 68,693,232 of NW_020837950.1, forward strand.
AAAAACAAGACCCATATATATGCTGTCCACAAGAGACGTACTTCAGATCTAGGGACACATACAGACTGAAAGTGAGGGGATGGAAAAAGGTATTCCACACAGACGGAAATCAACAGAAAACTGGAATAGCAATACTCATATAAGACAAAATAGACTTTAAAATAAAGACTGTTACAAGAAGCAAATGATCAAGCAATCAATCAAAGAAGAAGATATAAAATTGTAAGTACATACGCACCCAACCGAGGTGCACCTTAATATATAAGGCAAACACTAACACCCATAAAAAGAGAAATCAGCAATAGCACAATAATAGCGGGGGACTTTAATACCCCACTTTCATCAATGCACAGATCATCCAGACAGAAGATCAATAAGGAAACACAGGCCTTAAATGACACACTAGACCAGACGGATTTAATTGCTATTTAGAGAGCATTCCATCCAAAAGCAGCAGAATACACATTCATTTCAAGTGCACATGGAACATTCTCCAGGACAGATCACATCCTGGGCCACAAAGCGAGCCCTGGTAAAGTTAAGAAAATTGCAATCATAACAAGCATCTTTTCCAAACACAATGCTCTGATATTAAAAATCAACTACAAGGAAAAAAAAAAACTGTAAAAAACACAAACACATGGAGGCTAAACAATACGTCACTAAACAACCAATGGATCACTGAAGAAATCAAAGAAGAAATCAACTATGTTTGCTATGAGACACAGCAAAAGCACTTCTAAGAGGGAAGTTTATAGCAATACAATCTTACCTCAGGAAACAAGGAAAGTCCCAAATAAACAACCTAATCTTACACCTAAAGCAACCAGAGAAAGAAAAACAAACAAAAAAGTTCATAGAAGGAAAGAAATCATAAAGATCAGAGCAGAAATAAATGAAATAGAGATGAAGAAAATAATAGAAAAGATCAATAAAAATAAAGGCTTTGAAAAGATAAACAAAATTGATAAACCTTTACCACACTCATCAAGAAAATAAGGGAGAGGGTTCAAATCAATAAAATTACAAATGAAAAAGAAGTTACCACTGACACCACACAGAAATACAAAAGATCATAAGAGACTACTACAAGTAATATATGCCAATAAAATGGACAACCTAGAAGCAATGGACAAATTCTTTGAAAGATACAATCTCCCAAGACTGAACCAGGAAGAAATAGACCAACCACAAATACTGAAATTGAAACTGTGATTTTAAAAATCCCAACAAACAAAAGTCAAGATCCAGATGGCTTCACAGGTGAATTCTATAAAACATTTAGAGAAGAGTTAACACCTATTGTTCTGAAACTCTTCCAAAAAACTTCAGAGAAAGGCACACTCCCAAATTCATTTTATGAGGCCATCATCACCCTGATACCAAAACCAGACAAAGCAACCACAAAAAGAAAATTACAGGCCAATATCACTGATGAACGTAGATGCAAAAATCTTTAATAAAAATACTAGTAAACCGAATCCAACAATACTTTAAAAGGACCATACCCCTTGATCAAGTGGGATTTATCCCTGGGATGCAAGAATTTTTCAATATCCTGATATCAATCAGTTTGACACACCACATTAATATACTGAAGAATAAAAAACATATGATCATCTCAATAGATGCAGAAAAAGCTTTTGACAAAATTCAACACCTATTTATGATAAAAACTCTCCAGAAAGCAGGCATAGAGGGAACATACCTCAACACAATAAAGGCCATATATGACAAACCTACAGCCAACATCATACTCAGTGGTGAAAAGCTGAGAGTATTTCCGCTGAGATAAGGAACAAGACAAGGATGGCCACCCTTGCCACTTTTATTCAACATAGTTTTGGAAATCTTAGCCATGGCAATCAGAGAAGAAAAAGAAACAAAAGGAATCCAAATTGGGAAAAAAGAAGTGAAATTGTCACTGTTTGCAGATGACACGATACTATACATAGAAAATTCTAAAGATGCTACCAGAAAACTACATGAGTTCACCAATGAATTTGGTAAAGTTGCACGATACAAAATTAATACACAGAAATCTCTTGCATTTCCATACACTAACAATAAAATATTACAAAGAGAAATCAAGGAGACAAGCCCATTTACCATCACATCAAAAAGAATAAAATATCCAGAAATAAACCTACCTAAGGAGGCAAAAGACCTGTACTCTGAAAACTATAAGACGCTGAAGAATAAAATGACAGATAACACAAGAAGGAAGATATACCATGTTCTTGGATTGGAGAAATCAATATCCTCAAAATGACTATACTACCCAAGGCAATTTACAGATTCAATGCAATCCCTATCAAATTACCAATGGCATTTTTCACAGAACTAGAACAAAAAAATCTTAAAATTTGTATGGAGATACAAAACACCTGAAATTGCCAAAGCAATCTTGAGAAAGAAAAACAGAGCTGGTGGAATCAAGCTCCCTGGCCTCAGACTACACTATAAAGCTACAGTCATCAAAAGAGTATGGTACTGGCACAAAAACAGAAACACAGATCAATGGAACAGGATAGAAAGCCCAGAAATAAACCCAGGCACCTATGGTCACTTAATCTACAAAGGAGGCCAAGAATATAAATGGAAAAAAGAGAGTCTCTCCAATAAATGGTGCTGGAAAAACTGGAGAACTACATGTAAACGAATGAAATTAGAACATTCTCCAAAATTTACAAACAGCTCATGCAGCTCAATACCAAAAAAGCAAACAACCCAATCAAAAAATGGGCAGAGGACCTAAACAGACATTTATCCAAAGTAGATACAGATGGCCAAGAGGCATAGGAAAAGATGCTTAATATCACTAATTATCAGAGAGATGCAAGTCAAAACTACAATGAGATATCACCTCACACCAGTCAGAATGGGCGTTATCAAAAAATCTACAAACAATAAATGCTGGAGAGGGTGTGGAGAAAAGGGAACCCTCTTACACTGTTGGTGGGAATGTAAACTGCTGCAGCCACTATAGAAAACAGTATGGAGGTTCCTTAAGAAATTAAAAATAGAGCTACTATATGATCCGGCAATCCCACTCCTGGGCATATTCCCGGAGAAATCCATGGCCTGAAAGGATACACGCACTCCAATGTTCATTGCGGCGTTAACAATAGCCAAGACATGGAAGCAACCAAAATGTCCATTGACAGATGACTGCATAAAGAATATGTAGTACATATATACAATGGAGTATTATTCAGCCATTGAAAAGAATGAAATAATGCCATTTGTAGCAACATGGATGGACCTGGAGATCATCATACTAAGTGAAGTCAGACAGAAAAAGACAAGTATCATATGGCATCACTTATATGCGGAATCTTAAAAAAAAAAAAAGCGATACAAATGAACTTATTTACAAAACAGACTCACAGACTTAGAAAACAAACTTATGGTTACCAAAGTGGATAGGTGAGGGGGAGAGATAAGTTGGGAGTTTGGGACTGACATATATACACTACTATATTTTAAATAGATAACCAAAAAAAAAAAAAGATAACCAACAAGTACCTACTGTATAGCACAATATTGTGCTATATTGTGTACCTACTGCTCAATATTCTGTAACAACCTAATGGGAAAAGAATTTGAAAAAGAATAGATACATGTATATGTATAATTGAATCACTTTGCTGTACACCTGAAACTAACACAACATTGTAAATCAACTACAATCCAATGTAAAATAAACATAAAAATGAAAAAAAAGAAAAGAAATAGCACCTAGATATAAATAAACTAACTCAAGTAGAATAAGGCATTCATTGATCCAAACATCTTACTTTATCAACAGCATTTGTTCCCAGACATGTAGTGATTATTTTCATATAAATACATGAGAAACTAAACCTACAGGTTATTATTAAAAAGGAAAATAAAGTCGTACTTGCTTCATATAGTGAACAACAGCATAGAAAACAGATTTTTGAGCTTATAATATTTATAGACTTTTTTCTAATATAAATGATCATTTGATTGAGCACCCAGGTTCTTCTATTTAACAGTGAACTTGTCTCTTAAATACACAGATATCTCCTATCTACCCCTGTAATTCACACCTATTTTTCAGAAGAGGCTTATAATAATGGTTATGATGCTCCAATCCTTAAGTCCATGTTCTTTTATATTTGCATTCTACTGCAAAAAGCACTTCACACACCTTTTAATCCTTAAAGTAGGCTTTTACTGTTTCTGTTCTGTGATCACGCTTTGTCTTGCCACATGACAGCTGTTACAACATCAGAATATCATCAGTTTTATATTCATGTTGAAGCTATAGCTATTTTTTTAATACTTTTGTCCTTTAGCCTTTTTTTATACAAGAGTTAAGTGATGAACACACCACCGTATTATGGTATTAAGAGTGTTCTGGAACCTGACATATTGAGCCTTACGCTGTCTTGCAGTTTCGTTTAATTACACAGATTTCTGTGAATGATTATTTCCCCTCAAAGTTTAGGCTGAACTGCATGTTACTACAGGAAAAAAGGCCCAGTAGTAAGAAAGTGAAACTCTTATCTTTGAAAGTAAGAATCTTGTAGATATTGTGAAAAATGGAAAGATAAATGCATGACCATTATTCAGTTAACACATATAGAGAGAACAGGGCAAGAATATTGTAGTAACTGATTTTTCAAACCACATATTCACACTATGTTAACACAGAAATATTAGATTAAAACAAAAGATATCTTAGACAAGTCAGGTAGCAAAAGAGATAGAAGCAGCTGTTTACTACAATCTTATATGGGTTAACAAAAAGCCACATATACAATATAATAGCACCCTATTTCATTAGGGACCTGGACATTGACAATAACTGAAACAAAACTAAATAGAGGAGGAGGACGAGACACTAAGAGAACGGAAACCGAAATGTTTTTCTTTCATAGAATGAATATAACATAATATTAGTTCCTCAAGAGACCTTGAAGATCATTTAGTCAAAACTTTGTATTCTATCACAGAGAAATCTGAGACTAGAGAAAACAAGTTAAATGAGGATGGTCACGTATCAGTCAACAGCAAAATGAGACTGGACAAGCTCTCTGTCTATAGCTTGTCTATGGACAAGCTCCTCACCTGTGGTGTAAAATCAGATATTCTTAACCAGAGAGCTGCAAAGAGAGTATTGTTCAAAAGGGAGAAATTGTAGTAGTGATGAATTACAGACAGCCCCCAACAAACCCAAAAGTATATACAGTTACCACCCAATTATGCACAAGAGGGGAAAGCAGATCGTTTGGTCTATTTTGAAAGTGCTCACAAATGCAAAGTTTGTTTAAAAAACGATTCAAAAACATTTAAAATAATTTGAAAAAGCAAGAAAAATACACACACACATATTCATACACAGGATGAGTGGTTTGACGTTTGCAATGTTTCTATTTTCAACTTTTTCCAAGGTTAACATTTTTTACTGAATGTTTAAAGCATTTAATTAGTTTTGTCATTCAACTGGCTGAAACTGAATTATAAAATTATAAAACTGAAAAATATTTTGATACTTCTGATCAAAATTGTTAGAAAAAGGCAGACTGACAGTTTGATACAGACATGTAAACAAAGAAGAACAAAAAATAAAAGTTCTATATGGTTCTTTTAAACATACATGCATTACATCTTCAAAGTTCAATCTATCATTTTTAATTAATATATTTCTTTTCATTTAGAATTAACTACTGAGAATTATCAATACATTTCTGAAAATTTTTCTTAGCTGTATTAATTTATGAAGTTCAGCATTATTTATTAACATAATGAGAAGTATAATTGAAAAGAATTAAGAGTTATATTAAAAAGGACTTTTCTTTAGGCTTATGTGGAGTTTTAAAATCTAACAAATTTACCAAAAGAGAACATGGTCAAATTAATTAGGTTAATGTAACTAATTTTTAAAATTAGTTCAATCTAGAAATTAGTACACTTACATTATTTCTGCTAGATTACTTTGAGTCTTGCAAAAGTGGTGTTGTCTTTTGAACATTTTCAGTCAGTCCAGTTTGCTCCCCACTATTAGAATACCTATCCACTGCTTTGAAAATCTGTTTTAACATTTACTGGAAAGCTACATGGTACCAGCTTATGAATCTTGCTCAAGTGAAATTCTAAATACAGAAACTTTTTTTGTTTTTGTAAATTGAAAATAATACTGATGAGACCTGAAAAAATGTAATTTTAAAGCTATTCAAGTCTGTTTACAGAAACAGCCTCTTGCAGCAGATGTCTATCTATTATGATTCAGGGACGGTTCTCCCCTACAGAATTCTTATTGTTTCATTAAAAAAATTTTTTTTTGGTTACCACCATGGGGAAATGTCTAGCTCGGTATGAAGCTGACACAGAAGAGTGGAGTGCTGAGACAAATGGTCACAGTTTTGGTGGCATCATTTGAGGTTATGGGTCTACCTGAAGCGAGATACGATAAAGCTTGCTTTAGTGAGCTAGTGTAGTGCCTTGTCTGCCTCTCCTGCTTAAGCTAGTTTGAATTCAGTTCCTGACCAAGGTACTAACCCCTTAACATTCCCAACCTTGGCAATGGTTTGCTACTGTCTTTTTTGCTCATGGCCTGGAATACCCCTCCCCATCTCTCAAACCAGGAGTGTTCTATGTATGTGGCCATGCCCAGGTCACATATCTCACTGCCTTTCCAATCTACCCCCCAGAATGAGTCTCCTCTCCGGGTTCCTGCAACCCAGGCTCACGCAGGCCAATGCACTTCATCTCAAGGTTAGCTGTGTGTACTGGAATTCCTGACTCCTTACTTAGGAGATAATATGATACTTTCTTATTTAAGTTTATATCCATAATGCGTTGCACAGCTTCTGTGAATACAAAATAAATATTTGTTGGCCTGAATTTAGTAGAAAAAGAGAAATAATAAGAGTGGTAAATAAAAAAGGAAAGAGAAAAAGTGCATTCTGCCCTTTAAAATGTGAGTCTTGGACTTGGGCTGTAGGTAAAGGAAGATGGAAACGACTTGTTGAATAACAAGTTAAACCTATTTAATCTATTTTTCTGGGAACTGTTTGTACTCAACAGCTACAAAATATGTAGTAGCCCCTATATGGGAGGAATTTAGCACAACACATGGGGATGGCAGGAAGAGAGGCTGAAGTGATGATTCTGCCTCAGTTACATAAGGTCATGGTAACACTGTGCCCTGCACAGGTGTAAAACTCCTACCAGGTGATGGGATGCCAACTTCCGGAATGCTTCTCAGGACTCTTGCCTGCTTACATTCCCTAGTTCAGGCTGTCCCCACTGGACTACAGGGTATCCCCACTGGACTCCTGCAATGGTTTTCTCAAAGGGCTCCCTGCCTACATCCTTTCACACACAGTTCATCCTGTGTGTTGGGTCAGAATGATCCTGTCCATCAGCTCTGCTCACACCCTTGCTTACAAACCTTAAGTACCTAAGATAGCTTTTTTTTTAAAGTATTACTTCAACATATGTTAAAATCCCAAGGGCGTTTTTATTATTTTCACTTTAATCATTTTTCTTTTCAAGAGGTTAAAAATGTGAGAATTTTCTTTTGGGGGGGCAGGGGGTTGGAGGGGTGGTGGTGAGAAAGGCAGAAAAAACCAAATCTGAGTTTTAATCCTCTACAATTTTGCTCCATGCTCCTTCACTTACACTAATGGGTATAACTGTAACTGCTGAAGCATGTTCTTTCTGCAAGCTGTAATGTATCTACAATCCATATTTTAAGTGATCTGACTATTCTAAAAAGAATTTAATTTGTGTTTCCATTGTGAAGAATTGGCCAAATGTGCTGAAATGCCCTTCTACTCCAGGCAGTGTCAATACAGGGAAAGAAACAAAGTAAAACAGCCTAACCTTTCAGTCCTGAAATGTATTTCCACAGGGTGTTGCTGGTTTACTCACGGATACTTTAAGTATATTGTCACCATTACTGCAAAGTAACTTTCTGAGATTACATTACTGTACACAAAGTGGGAAAACAATGACAACAAGAACAACTAAAAGGTCAAAATAAAACCTATTGCTTGGAAAAGTTTTTTCTTAGGTACCGTGGTTCTTCCTTGAACGTTTTCAGATTGCACCAGTTCAATAGCATTTTTGCAATTAATAAATCTACACCTGCCAATATGTGGAAATCACAAGCAAATAGATATGTACTTACAGTCAAAAAACATTTTAATCAGGACATTCCCATGTTTTTAAAGTACTGTAATTTAGCACAACTAAAGCTATTTAAAAAATATAGGCTAAGCCATTTTAAGGCAATTTTTTCTTTTATTTCTTTTTAAATTCAATTTACAGTAAGTCCCCTACATATGAATGAGTTCCGTTCCGAGAGCATGTTCATAAGTCCAATTTCTTCTTTAGTCCAACAAAGTTAGACTAAGTACCCAACTAACACAATTGGCTATATAGTACTGTACTGTAATAGGTTTATAATACTTTCCACACAAATAATACATAAAAGAACAAACACAAAAACTAAAGAAAACATTTTTAATCTTACAGTACAGTCCCTTGAAAAGTACAGTAGTACAGTACAACAGCTGGCATGCAGGGGCTGGCATTGAGTGAACAGGCAAGAAGAGTTAATGACTGGAGGAGGGAGAGGAGGTGGGAAATGGTAGAGCTGAAGGATCGACAGCAATAGGAGACGGAGGGCAAGCTGCAATTTCACTCACGCCTGACGCTGATGGCACAGGTTCTGGTTCCTTGCTGGATTCAATTTTATCTACCCTCTTGAAAAAACGACCCAGTGATGTCTGGGTAGTACTGTACCAGCTACACGACCGCTGCTTTTACGCTTGCTTCCGGATATCCTGGGCTTGAAATAAAGATACTGTACTACTGTACTCTATACAGTACTATAAAGTACACAAAAGGACAACCACTTGTAGAGGATGCATGCAGGTGACAATGTATGCCAGACACGTGAACTACTTACGTGATTGGACATGCGAATATACGTTCTCATCTTTGAAAGTTCACAACTTGAAGGTTTATATGTAGGGGACTTACTGTATTTAAACTAAAACAAAACGGTTCATCCATTTCTCCTTTTATGTAAACAAATCTTTAATGTCACATTGTTTAAAATTTTCTTTAAAATTTTAAGTATCAAATTTGGTATAAAATTTGAAGCCAATCCCTCCCCACATTTACAAATTGCAAGTCAGTCATTTAACGAATATGGTATCTTATACACTGCATGATATGACCCATCTGATTTATTTCAAGCCATTATTGATTAACGGGAATCTTACAAAGAAATTACCTTAAGACTTCCCTAAGAATCAAGTTACAGGTTCAAACCTTCTCTATATGAAAGAATGCTTTTCCATAATGAAAAACATTATGCTGTTGTGCATTTGCTAACATTTTTAATGTATTTAAACGTTAACTAAAATCATCACAACTTTTTTCCTATCAATTTTTAACAATTTTTATTTCTCTCATGATACTTTTTAATTTTAGTAACTGTCAGAAAAGTAAAGAAGAAATAAAAAACACATATGCCCCTTTTTAATTAAGAAACACAATCTACTAACTTCATCATTCTGATTTTATGTCTATCTTGTATATTACTTCAAATGTGTAATATGAATGGTCTGTGCTCTAGGTCAAGTTTAGGAATATGTTAAAACCCAATGGACAACATTTTATTGCAACATGGTCCCCACAGGAAATGAGAATAGATCAGATGATAGATAGGTATTAAAAATGTAACAGCAGTTGGGGGATTGTAAACAATATAAAAAATGGCTCCAAGTCCTCAATCTATTATGAATAACACGTTACTTAAAACCACTGAAAATTAAGAAATGGAAGAAAATCCCAATGTGTATTAGTTATATGAAGGCATCTTTTCATTTGGTTTCAGTCGATCCATTTATTTATTCAGTTGATCCATTTATTCTCTCACCCACGTTTCCCTCACTTCATCCTGCATATTTTTTCTATGTTAGTTATTTTCTTGTCTTGTTTGCTAGTACCAGTTGAGAAACACCTACACAAAAAGAACACTTTGATCATGTTTATTACTTTCACTTTAAGTGTGTAGCTTAAAAATATCTGTCATTTATTCCTTGCTTATGCAGCAGGGAAGAAATGTGGTAACTACATCTTTGCCCCTTCTAGAGACAGCATATTAAATTCCCTTTTTCTATACGTGAAACAAAATCTCACTTTGAATCCCAGCATACCTGTTCTCCACTGATTATAATGCTAGATAAATAATCTCTCATGTATTCAGTATGCTGAGATTGATTTACTGTGCATTTTTAAAAACTGAAGGATAGTTGATTTACAATAGTTTCTGGTGTTAGTTTCTGGTATACAGCAAAGTGATTTGGTTATATATTTTTTCAGATAGTTTCCATAATTTCTGTATTATAGGTAATACAAATGAATCTATATACAAAACAGAAACAGACTCACAGATGTAGAAAACAAACTTATGGTTACCAAAGGGGAAAAGGAGATAAATTAGAGCAGGGGTCCCCGACCCCTGGGCCACAAGACCAATGCCAGTCGCGAGGCCTGTTAGGAACGGGGCCGCACAGAAGGAGGTGAGCGGCGGGTAAGAGAGTGAGGCTTCATCTGCCGCTCCCCGTCGCTTGCATTATGGCTGGAACCACCCCCTGACCAGGGAAAAACCATCTTCCACGGAACTGGTCCCTGGTGCCAAAAAGGTTGGGGACCCCTGAATTAGAGTATGGGATTAGCAGATACAAACCACTCTACATAAAACAGATAAGCAACAAGGATTCACTGTACAGCACAGGGGACTTCATTCAATATCTTCCTGTGCATTTTTAACTAAAAATATTTTCATGTGTTTTAAGTGCCTGAATAATTGCCCAGCCATTTTTAAGCAGAAATTGATATTATCTCTTTAACTATGGTAGCATTAGTATTGAGCCATAATACCTAAAGTGTGTGACTTCTAACCAAGCCATCAATATCTATTTTAATTTCTGATAGCTGAGAAATCCTGATTGCTTTTCTGCATGTTAAAAGTGATAAGCATACTTTACACTTTTTTCAAAGTTCACTTTGAGCTCTCTGCAGTTAGCTGATGTCCTGACCTTCAAAGCATTCTTCATGGATTCTGGGCACTGCCCTGTGCTCGGCCTGGCTTGACAGATACTGGGCAAGTTGTTCTCACTGGCACTCTGCCCCATGTGTTTAAGACCCGGCAGTGACATCTTTCAGCTTAGAAAACTCAGCATGAACAACTGTGCTCAAAATTCTACACAATGACATCCAAGAAAAGTTTACTTTTTGGGAAAATAACATAATTTACCCCTGCACGCCTATGAGGCTATTTCCAAACCATATATATTTCTAAAAGAGAAAAAACTATTTATTTGGTGTTTTCAGATGAAAATAATATAATGAAATATTTTGTGATCTCTAAACATACAAAGGACTTAATTTAAAACAAATTTCAAACAGAAATTTTGGCTCTACGTTCTCTTATAATTTTCATTCAGGAACTCCAAGAAAACACTTTATGTTGAACTGCTTGTATATTTGTGCTTTTAAAAAGAAGATTAAAATAGGGAAATAATCTTTATAAATCACTGGTTTAAATATATTCAAAAATTATCTTTACACATTCAATTAGAGAAGTTTCTACATAAAAGACAGGTGTTACTTAATTTTCTCTTAGTAAGTATTAAAAAAATGAATTTGTTTAAAAATAATCAAATGCATTTTTTTTTTTTTTTGCGGTACGCGGACCTCTCACTGTTGTGGCCTCTCCCGCTGCGGAGCACAGGCTCCGGACGTGCAGGCCCAGCGGCCATGGTTCACGGGCCCAGCTGCTCCGCGGCATGTGGGATCTTCCTGGACCGGGGCACGAACCCGCGTCCCCTGCATCAGCAGGCGGACTCTCAACCACTGCGCCACCAGGGATGCCCAAATGCATTTTTATTAATGCTAAAAAAATTAGAAAACTAAGTATGAGTTTCACTAAAATATTGGGATTGTTTTCTTTATTGATGTAGGAAAAGACAGTTTTTGCAATAACTCACGCCAGACCGTATTACACAGTCTATTCAGAAGTCAAAATACATGTGGTGTTATTGTGTCCTGCTTACATCTGAGGCCACGGGCAGTAAAGCGCTGGACTCAGAGTGCGGGGGATGCAAGGGGTGGCAAGCAGGGTGCAGTCTGATTAGACAGCACCACTGTGCTGACTCCAGCAGGCCCCACTTAAAGGGGAACAGTCCCCGCTGCCTACACCCTCTACTATTAAGCCTAGAAACCAAAACCTCCCCTTCTAGTTCTGAGCAAAGGAGAGTGTATATCCAAACAATAACTTAGCTGCATATCAACTCACAGAGATTATTCATGTTGAATTTTGCCAAAACTATCTTCACATGACAGTTGTATTAACAGAGTATTCACCCAATAACCAGAAACTAGAAGCTCAATCCAAACCATGCACTTAAGACAGAATTGTATTATGTTACGGTTTCCCACAGTTTGAAGCAATCTTTATGGTATGTGAAATACCCGAGAGTCTATCCTGTGTTTACTTTTATTTTAGACTTTTCTCATGGATCCCTTATACCACTGACATTTATTTTTTCATATATTTCAACATTTTTGTATTCAATAGAAGATGTGTGTTTTTTCACAAGAACTCCACGTCGATCCTGCCGTGCCACTGTACTTTCCTTGAGTTTGAAATTGAATGTGTCCATGTGACTCATTTTGGGCAATGAAATGTGAGCAAGGGAGGATTGGGTCACTTCTGGGTTGACATTTTGAGAAAACAGCATGTGCTTCACCACTCTTCTCCATGTTGAGGATGGAGAAGAGCAGTGCCTCCTGCCTGCCTTCAAGCAACATGCGGCAGAACCAAAAAGCAACCCTTTGTTGTGTCACTGCAGCACAACTGATAAAACTGAAAATTCTTAAAAAAAAAAAAAAAAAAAAAAAGCAGCCATAAAAAGTGTATGGATTGGGAGATAAAATTTTGTACATTTCAATTTTTAACAAATATTTTATTTTCCCAAGCCCGAACTTCCAAAGCTGACTTTTTTTCATGCTGCTCTCTATCGGATAGTCAATCTCTAAAATGAGCTTGAAGATGTCAAATAACCTGAACCAAGTTCCACTAGACAAACCTATGGATGCACAGTCTCCTTTGATCTTCATTTCTCCCTCTCCTTCATAACACAAAATTCTGATTTTCAGAAGGTGCGAAGACTTCCAATATGTGAGGAAAAAAAAAGGACCCTATTCTCTTAATTTTATTACAGCATTTTTTAAGACTATGATTTGCCTGTGTTAACACAGGGCTTTTCCACAAAAATGATTTGCATGAAAAAGGCCCCCTCAAACACCTGGATCTCTTACTTCTATCCTTTGAATACCTTATTCAATTTGAAAATCCTGGAAATAACACAGCATATCAATTTTAAAGGATGTTCAGAAATTATGAAACTGATAAGATCATGATTCGAAACAAATTTTAATCTCTTTCCTCCTAAAATTAACCTTACTAAAGCTAAGGAATATAATAAAATATGAAGAAGAATACTAGCAAAATAAATGAACCGTAAGGCCTTTTGTGGCACTTTATGTATTTTATCTGATGGCTTGTTCCACCTCAAGGATTTTCCCCCCAAAATAGGAACACTTTAAGCTGCGTTATTGAAAGAACACATATTGTTTGATAATTTTCAAGCTGCTTGAATCTTTTGTAGCTAAGTGGCTTTATTCCAGAAAAGCAGATAAAATTTAAGCTGATTGGAGTTAAAATATGTCAAAAATCAGTCTAAATCCATCATTAAATATCACACTACAATTTGAGATGCCCTACAAATATCAAATATCGACAAAATATCATCTTTGAAGTTTTAAAGTATCAAACACATTAACAGGAGAAAAGATACTGCAAAACTTTAAACCAGCTAAAGACATTAGAAATAAGAAATCAGCATTCAAATATCTGTATAAACCACGCAATTGCTTTGTATTTGGGATTATATCACATACACATATATACACATAGAAGTATCAAATTCTACTTTATAAATGTTCAATTAAAATCTCAAATAGGGCTTCCCTGGTGGCGCATTGGTTGAGAATCTGCCTGCCAATGCAGGGGACACGGGTTAGAGCCCCAGTCTGGGAAGATCCCACATGCCGCGGAGCAACTGGGCCCCCGTGAGCCACAACTACTGAGCCTGCGCGTCTGGAGCCTGTGCTCCGCAACAAGAGAGGCCGCGATAGTGAGAGGCCCGCACACCGCGATGAAGAGTGGCCCCTGCTTGCCGCAACTAGAGAAAGCCCTCGCACAGAAACGAAGACCCAACACAGCCAAAAATAAATAAATAAATAAATAAATTAAAAAAACCCCAACTCAATAGCCTTTGATTTATTAAAAATGCTTTATAAATGTAAATATTTAATACTTCTGAATGAAGTTATATTAAAAATCACAAAATGTTAAAACGTTTCAATTACATATTGCTTTTAAAGCTCATTATCTGGTTTGAACTCATTAATATTTCATTGTACATTAACAAACTCAGAATTATGCGTTTATAAGTTTTTAATATTTTTCTAATTAGTACATTAAAATTATAGTTTCCAAATAGGAAAAATGCTAATACATCACAGTGGAGCGCTTTTAAATCTCAGGAGGTAGGGTACTCTGGGGTGTTTAAAATAACATAATATTTTAAGTGTTTTATTTACTACCTTTTCCTTGAATATGCTTCATCATGAAAGGTAGAATATGCCACCCCAAAATATGCCACTTTGGCATAAAGATTATTTTGAGCTGAAGGCAATTGAGAATAAGCAGATAAAAGAAAAGCTTTTTGCCCTCCATTTGCCTAAATGCAAGGCATAAATTGACAAAGGTTCCCTCCCTTCCCTCTCTACCAGTAAAAACAAAAGTTAATCACTGGAGACAACTTTGGACCCTATTAGCCTGGAGAAAGAATCAGAGGAATCTGCATAACAAACTTTACTAACTAGCTTATATCTACCACTAGTTTCCACACAACCCCAAAATTTACCTTCTCACAGTCTGCTGCCCTTGGAAGTCTATAACTGCTTTCCTTTGTCATGTCACTTAGCACAAATATATTGTTTTTTGTTGAAGGGGCTATATAAACCACAGTTCTAAGCCATCACTTTGAGTTACTCATTTGTCCCTGGATCTCTCCTATTTATACATGCGGTACACGTTAATGAACTTGCATATGTGTTTCTCTTGTTGGTCTATCTTTTGTTATAGGGGCCCGAGAGAGAACTTAGAAGGATAAAAGAGAATTTTCTTCCTCTACAAATATTAAGAAATATTAAGAACGTGCATTCTAAAGAGTAATTAGTTTGAGATATAACTGTCAGAGTTGCACTACCTAGACCCTGCATCTTATACAATATCAAGTAGAAAATAAAACAACAGAAACCAAGGGTTTCTTCTCAAGGCCTATTCTCCCACTTTAGTGGCCATACAGGTGTGTCTGTTTCAAACAATTTTCAAACCTATCCCTTAAAAGAAGTTCAGTAAAAAGTATCTTTTCTGGAATAATTTCCTCAAGGTTATGCTCACTAATTTATATTATTAAATATTAATGCACTAATTGATTCAATAAATGTGTAACAAATGCAAAATACGGTGAATCCTGGAGTAGGCACAGGGGTAATCAGTGCAGGATTCCCACCCCAAGACCCTACAGCACGGTTTTCAAATTACCTAAAGCATATGATGAGACTTTACACGCAAATTAGGGATATATCACCTTTTGAGTACAGTTACATCTCAGACCAACAACCTTAGATGTTATTAGATGGGAAATTGCAAACTTATGGAACTGTTTCTACCAAAGGACGAATCTGGCAGCTTCTTTATTTGAGGTCTGTAATTTTCTCAAGGATCATTTCTTCTGAGTCGTCTTTAGTTTCACTCTCCCCCACTCCTCACAAACGTCACATAATCATAAACAGAGGATAGAAGTGGAGGTGTAATTCATTCTCCTAGCTCCAAACCATTATTTCCCACTGTCTGGTAAAAACTAACTAGGAGATTGAATCATGTAAAACAGAAAATACTCAAACATTGGAGAATGGTTGAGAATGCCTACTCAAAAGGCAAAGTCATAAGAATCAGCCATTACTTTGAAGCTCTCAGGACTCTTTTTTTAAATTCAACTGATCATTCTACTGTACTAACAGTGTTGATACTTGGCTCATAACCTATCTACCCATCGACATACTATCATCAAAGAACGATTTTACCATGTAGACACTGATATCAACACCCTAATTTCAGTCTTTTGTTCTCATATCCAGTCGTCAAAAACTCCACTGTCCTTTAGCAACCACTCTCATAGCCAGGCCTAAACCCTGCTGACTTGCTGACGCTACACAAATGCATGGTCTTAAGCCTCTGCTAGGTCCTCAAGTGGATTCATTGCTTGGGAATCATTTTTTTGTGCCCACATCTTCATTCCTTTGAGCATATATTTAAAGGCTTCACCATTTTCTTCAAACAATTTATACCAGCACCTCGCTACTTCTACCACGTACAGACAATTTTATCCCACCTTGCACAGATAATGAAGGGGACAGATGCTCAACTTCCTGTCCCTTACCTAAGAGTCAAAATAGCATGTACCTAATCATGGTAAATTATATGATTGATCCTATTCTTTCCTCTGATCCTGCTGCAGTAGATTAAATCCACACCTTTTGATATATGTCTGACTTTGCAGCGCCACCCTGTAGACTACAGAGTACCATTCCCTAAGGCATTACTTTGGGCTCAGGTACGTGACTTGCTTTGTCAATGTGGTTTAGTGAAGCTATGTAAGCAGAGGTTTTAAGTAATTTACATTGTTTTGCTCCACCTCTGGTACTTCAGCCATTCCATTCAGATTGATACAAATTTTCCTAAGTAGCCAACAGGAGACAACTGGAGCAGACCTGAACCCAACCAGTAGCCTTAAGCCCAGCCAATCCCAGAAGCGCCCAGTATAAACACAACCTCCCTACAGACCTGAAAGTGAGCAGTAAGTATATACTCTACTGTAAGCTGCTGTGAAGTCGTTCGTTACACGAGATTGTTTCGATCGTTACATCATTCTAGCTATCTTTCCTCCTAGGAAAGCACTGTTTATTCTCTCTAAGGGTTATCCTCACTGTATTCTGGATTTTACCTTCCCAGGAGCTTTACTTCAATTTGCCCAAACTGACTTCTCTTAGACCTTTTCCACTTTAGGTCAGCTCCTGCCCTCTGCCATAAACTCTCCCCCTCCCCCGCACGGACAGCCTCACTCCATGCACTGCTCAGGCCCCAGCAATCTCCTGTGTGACCAGGGCCCCTGTCCTCCCTGGTTAAGCAATGAATGCCTCTTAAACTGAAATGTTTAGAAAATTTCGGAGGAGAGAATAGAAATATATATATATATTTTATATATTCTTTATATATTCTTTATATATATTCTTTATATATTCCAAGTATGCAATCTCTTCTCACTCTGTACATGGCAAAATGTTTTCTCCTAGACTGATCCATATTTTTTAATTTAATATCTTTTCTCCTCCCAGAAAATATACATTCTAATGAAGTCAAATGTCTACCTTTACTAGTATGAGTTGCACTTTTGGGAACTTGACTAAAAGAAAATTTTGTTTAACTGTGGTCAT
The DNA here is from genome assembly GCF_003676395.1 of Aethalodelphis obliquidens. Taxonomy (NCBI): domain Eukaryota; kingdom Metazoa; phylum Chordata; class Mammalia; order Artiodactyla; family Delphinidae; genus Aethalodelphis; species Aethalodelphis obliquidens. The sequence continues at coordinate 68,710,917 of NW_020837950.1, forward strand.
AAATATATCCAGTATTTTCTTCTTAGGACTTAACAATTTCCCATTTCACGTTTAGGTCTTCTAATATATTTGTATGTATAATGAGCCAGGTTTTATTTTACGTTTTCCATGAGGCTGGTCAGTTCTTCCGTTATAATTTATTGACTAGTTAAATTTTCTCCACTGACTTGTAATTCCTTCTTCCTTACAAAAAAAACATCCATAAATTCTTGGGTCTGTCTATGGGTTGGCTATTCTGTTCCACTGAAATAATGAACAGTTCCAGAGCTAGGGAGGGAGAGATTTTATTTGAAAGGATTATTGCCAAAGGAGGTAGGGGACTATTATGATAAAGAACTACTGTAATAGAACACTACAAGGGTGAGATCTGCAAGCTTCTCAAAGATACAGCAGGAGAGGACTTTTCTTTTATAGAGAGAAGTGAACAGAGACTACAAAGAACCAGGGGATGAATGAACGTGGTGTAATCAGTGGATCAGAGAATGTTTTACCCTGAGCCAGCCTATTCTCAGAAGGGGCTGTTAATGAGAGGTTGTCTGCTGGCTCTGGCTGAGGGTGGACCAAAGTTCAGGAGCCTGGGGGAAGCAGAGCAACTTAACCGAACTCTGGTTACCAAACATTTTATTCCAAACGATTAGCGGCGTCAAAACAGTTCAGTTGTCATTTATACAGCCAAGAAAAGAAATTCGGAGGTTCTGTATTTGGTGAACTTGGAGAAGTAAACATGAGTCTGATCTAAGTCAGACTGGGGAGGCTGTCTCTTTGCACTAAGCTGTTTCCTGGGAACACAAAATGGTGGGGGGATTTCTTTAACCATGACTGTCGACCAGGACTACAGGGCTGCTGTAAATTTCAACACTGTGATCAACTTGCGCGAGTATCACGAGTATGTTCTATAGCTCTGTAAACCTTAATATCTGGTAGAGCCGGCTAATCTTCCTTAATTTGTTTTCAAAATTGTCTTAGGGATTATTGATCCTTTTGCCAATTCAAGAATAATTTGACAGTCAATATAAAAATTCATTTTTATAAAACTGGAATTGCATTATATTTTATAGATTAATATAAAAAAATGGCAGTTTCATGACATTCAATTTTCCTCTCCTTATATATAGTATATACCTTCATACAGTTAAATTTTTCTTTTTTTCCCTTCAGGAGAAGTAATGGGTTTCTCTCTGGGTCTGCTACCATTCTATCTTAAATATATTCCTAGGTATATTATAGTTTCTCATTACTCTTAAAAACGGAATATTCATATTAATAGTACTATATGTCTAATTTTTATAAAATATAAAAGAAAACTATTAACATGTATATTGGTTTTAGGTCCAACAAACTTGCTAAATTCATTTGTTATTTCAGTCTGTCTGTAGATTTTCTTGAATTTTCAATATATGTATTAATGCCCTCTGCAAGTAAGAATGTTCTTTCTTTCTTTCCATTCTTTATAGTTCTGAATTCTTCTGGCACTGGTTTGTAACTCCAGTATACAACGCTGAATATAATCAGTGACAGAAGACACCTTGTCTAGTCCCTAAATTTGAGGGAATATTTTAAATTTTTACTGGTATCCACTGAACTGATATTTCACAGAACACATTTTGTAAAGCAATGCTTTACCCTAATACAATGCAGCAATACTTACTTCTTTGCAATTTACACAGTTTAACAAATACAAGGCACATTTTTGTTTGTTTTTTACCAGACGTAAAATACATAGTCTGCACCTACTGATGATATGAGTGATATTTGTGTAGCATCACTTTTCACTTAAGAAACAAACAGATTTATTGAATGCATACTACACCTGTTCCGGTCTCAAGGCCAGGATATTATGCTACCTATGCTGCAACTTTAAAGGCATAAAATTAAGTCTGTGGTTCTAATCAGATATATCATCCCTGAGTTCCTCTGATACCACATGTGGTGGCAAGCATAACACCCTGTCATCGTAAAATATACATTCTTAACCAATCCAATACCAGGAGTAAAAGGAAATCACTGATGTACTCTACAGCCTGGGTGGGGAAACCAAAAACAAAACAGAACAAAACAAAACACGAAAAAATAAGAAGCCAAATTCTGAGTAGAGACCCACTAGAGTCCTGACAAGTTTCAAACGGTGCCTAAAGCAGAAAAAAGGAAATAACAGCATGTTTTGTGGACAAATAAAGCATAATTTTGACAGTCTAAACTTCTGAGAACTTCAGAAATACACAGCACGTAAATTCTTGCAGAACGGAATGCCTAACTCTGAAGGAAATTTACATAAACAGAAAAATAAGGTAAACAAGGCAGGAACACTGGGGATCAGAAAAATGAAAAGCTTCTGATACTGGATAGGAGTAGAGCCCACAGGAAAATTATTTAGGAAAGCACTTTACCAGCAAACCTATGTAACACTGAGAGCGCCACCTTGAGGGCAGATCCCGTGGAGCCACAAATCCTGAGTGTAGGGTGGGAGGCAGAGCGCTCTCCTGAGTCAGAGAGAGGAAGGGCTCCACGGCAAGGACATACCGCATCATTTAAAACAGAAGAGGAAGACGGCACCGTATGATTCACTCATAGGTGGAATCTGATAAACAAACAAAAAACAAAACAATGAGCTTATGAATACAGGGAACAGGATGGTGGCTGCCTGGCAGGAGTGGGAAAGAATGGGTGATGGGTGTCAAAAGGTACAAACTTTGTTATAAAATGAATAAATCATGGGGATGTAATGTATAGCATGGTGTTTATAGTTAATCATACTGTATTATATACATGTAAGTAGCTAGGAGAGTGAATCTTCAAAGCACTCACTACAAAAAATAATGTAACTATGTATGGTGACAGATATTAACTGGACTTATTGTAATCACTTTGCAATATATACAAGTATGAAATCATTACACTGTACACCTAAAAAAAAACCCCAAGAAAGCAGAGGGACCCCCTGGAGCGCAAAGGTGAGGATACTACTACCTACTCCTCCTAAGAGCCTGGGTGCCTTATTTAAACATGGGAAATAGGGTTTTCTTTAATCCCACACTAATTGTCATAAATAATAAATAATGGCTGAAGAGAAAAGAAGAACACACCACTAAAATGTACTAACAAAGCAGAAGAATGTGTAATAATCTAATTTTTCAAAGTAAACTAAGGTTTAACCACATAATCACAGCTTTAAAAGTACAGCTGTGATTATTACAAATGAGAAATATAATACAGGACTTCCCTGGTGGCGCAGTGGCTAAGAATCCACCTGCCAACGCAGGGGATATGGGTTCGAGCCCTGGTCCAGGAAGATCCCACATGCTGTGAAACAGCTAAGCCCACATGCCACAACTACTGAGCCTGCGCTCTGGAGCCCGCGAGCCACAACTACTGAGCCTGCATGCCGCAACTACTGAAGCCCGCACGCCTAGAGCCCGTGCTCCACAACAAGAGAAGCCCCCACGATGAGAAGCTCGCGCACCACAACAAAGAGTAGCCCCTGCTCGCCACAACTAGAGAAAGCCAGAGTGCAGCAACAAAGACCCAGTGCAGCCAAAAATGAATTAATTAGAAAAAAAGAAATAAAATACATAGTAATGTGGCAGAACTGAAAAACAAACACAAATCATATCTGTAAGTGTAAGTAAGCTTAAATTTGACATTCTTAGGATGTGAGAACCTACCTCAACATAACAAAGGCCACATATGACAAACCCACAGCTAACATCATACTCAATGGTGAAAAGCTGAAAGCATTTCCTCCAAGATCAGGAACAAGACAAGAATGTCCACTCTGCCACTTTTATTCAACATAGTTTTATAAGTCCTAGCCACAACAATCAGAGAAGAAAAAGAAATAAAAGGAATCCAAATTGGAAAAGAAGTAAAACTGTCGCTGTCTGTAGATGACATAATACTATACATAGAAAACCCTAAAGATGCTACCAGAAAACTAGAGCTCATCAATGAACTGGGTAAAGTTGCAGGATACAAAACTAATACACAGAAATCTGTTGCATTTCTACACACTAACAACAAAATATCAGGAAGAGAAATCATGGAAACCATCCCATTTATCATCACATCATTACCTGGTAATACACCTACCTACCTAAGGATGCAAAACACTTGTACTCCAAAAACTATAAGATACTGATGAAAGAAAACGAAGATGACACAAACAGATGGAAAGATATACCATGTTCTTACACTGGAAGAAACAATATTGTTAAAATGACTATACTACCCAAGGTAATCTACAGGTTCAATGCAATCCCTATCAAACTACCAATGGCATTTTTTGCATATCTGAAACAGAAAATTTTTAAATTTGTATGGAAACACAAAAGACCCCAAAAAGCCAAAGCAATCTTAAGAAAGAAAAACAGAGCTGGAGGAATGAGGCTCCCTGACTTCAGATTATACTATTAAGCTACAGTAATCAAAACAATATGGTATGGGCCCAAAGACAGACTTACAGATCAGTGAAATGGGATAGAAAGCCCAGAGATAAACCCAAGCACCTATGGTCAATTAGTGTGCAACAAAGGAGGCAAGAACATACTATGTAAAAGACCGTCTTTTTAATAAGTGGTGCTGGGAAAACTGGACAGCTACATCTAAAAAAAATGAAATTAGAACATTCTCTAACACCATACACAAAAATAAACTCAAAATGGATTAAAACCTAAATGTAAGACCGGACACTATCAAACTCTTAGAGGAAAACATAGGCAGAACACTCTTTGACATAAATTGCAGCAATATCTTTTTCAGTTGTCTCCTAGAGTAATGGAAGTAAAATAAAAAATAAACAAATGGGACCTAATTAAATTTATAAGCTTTTGCACAGCAAAACAAAACGAAAAGACAACCCACAGAGTGGGAGAAAATATTCGCAAACAACGCGACTGACAAGGGATTAATCTCCAAAACATACAAACAGCTCATGCAGCTCAATAACAAAAAGACAAACAACCCAATCAAAAAATGGGCAGAAGATCTAAATAGACATGTTTCCAAAGAGGACATACAGATGGCTAAAAAGCACATGAAAAGATGCTCAACACTGCTAATTATATTACTCAGCCATGAAAAAAAAGGATGAAATAATGCCATTTGCAGCAACATAGATGGACCTGGAGATTATCGTACTAAGTGAAGGAAGTCAGAGAAAGACAAATATCATATGATATCACTTATATGCATAATCTAAAAAAAAATGGCACAAATGAACTTATTTACAAAACAGACTCACAGACTTAAAAAATAAACTTACGGTTACCAAAGGGGGAAGGTGGCTGGGAGGGATAAATTGGGAGGTTGGGATTAACATATACACACTACTATATATGTAAACTAGATAATCGACAAGGTGCTACTGTATAGCACACTACTATATATGTAAACTAGATAATCGACAAGGTGCTACTGTATAGCACAAGGAACTCTACTCAGTAGTCTGTAATAACCTATATGGGAAAAGAATCTGAAAAGAATAGGTATATGTATAACTAAATCACTTTGTTGTACACCTGAAACTAACATAACATTGTAAGTCAACTATAGGCCAATATAAAATAAAAATTTAAAAAATATATACATATATATAAACAGAAAACTCCCTAAAAATTAAAAAAAATCACAGCTTTAAAAAGTGCAGCACAGATCAGAAATAAAATACACATTAATGTGGCAGAACTGAAAAACAAACACAAATCATAGCTATAAGTGTAAGTAAGCTTGAATTTGAAACAGTTAAGGTATGAGGAGACTTACATAAGCTTCACTTTCATGGAACACGAGGAAAAAAGTCATGATAATATACAAAATCATGATTATCTATAGAAATATAAAGAGTGGTACATGCAAAAAACCTCCAATTTCCTAAGAGTGAACTCTGGTGAGCTGCCAGACACATTAATTTCTGAGAGCAAACAAAAAGTGTGAGCAGGGGTAGATGGAGGTGAAAGCCTGCCAAAGAGAATGTATCAGATCAGGAAGAGGGCAGTTGAGCTATTAGTGATATGGGGTGTGACAGGTGGGACGCGTTCAAGACTGAAAGAATTCCAATTGCAAGATTAATTTACTTGGGAAATCATCCTCTTCATCTCTACCCTCTAAAATGCCCTATGCTGTATTTTAACGGCTTAGTAACTAACAATACTTAATCAACATTTTTCAAAAAGAAATACATCTGTCACCAATTGCCTTCAAAATGTATGAAATATCTTCCCATTACCAGGTGTTAGGAATAAGGTACTATTGCAGAAATTAATATATTTTGGTTCATTATACATATCTAACATATATACGATTATAATATATGATATCATAGTTAATATATTATACTATATAATACCATATATGTATATACATGATACATATCACATATACACACTCATATATGGCTAATTACATGCCCTCATTCTTTTACCAGGTAACATTATCCCCAAATTCCTCAATTAAAACTGACCTCGAAAATGCAGGAATATGCTATCAATTTTTTTTCTCTCTCCATATATTAATTGAAGAAACTTATTCAATTCCTACCATATGCTAAACACAGTGCCAGTACCAGAAAAAACAAGATGAATAATAACAGTCTTTATCTTCAAAACGCTTGTAGTTAGAGCAGATCAGACATGAGGATTATAATTATCATACCTTATGGCAAATGCGGCGATACAGCATGTCCTAATGGCTAAACAGAAAAAAAGCTTTCTATTTTTAAATCTCATTCTTAATGATAAATGCTTTCAAATGGTTAAGGAAAGCTTTCTGGATTAGAGACTATCTATCCAAATCTTAAAAGTCAAGAAGGATTAGTCAAGCATGGGAGAACAGTGGAAGAATTAGAGACTGAGGCAACAGCAAGAACAGAGTGTGGTATTGACAGATACAAACAACAAGATGTGCTCAGAGAAATAAAACAGATCAGCACTACTGGGGCATGTATTTTCTGGCATGGGGTGGTAGTTACGTGTGTGTTGGAATCAGTAGTGGTGAAAAGAGTTGGAAAGATTTCAAAGATGAAATCAAAGAGAGAAAGAGATGAACAAATTTGACTCAATCGAATTTTATATTGTAAACAGCCCTAATCGAATATAATTTGTTTGTTGAACTGCCGACCTCCTCCTCCTCCTGATAAATGAATTCTTTCCAAAAATCACAAAATAAGAGGTCAATAATTATGCCATGAATCACAAAATGACTACACAAACGGCACTTGATTGTTTTTTTAATCCATTGCTCTAGTGTAGGTGTGAGAGCTGGATTTGAGGAATATACAACTAAAAGCACAAAAAAGGAATTAGAAGACTTTGGCATCAATGCAAATCAGTCTTGATGAGAATTTATTCTAGAACTATCTCCAGTGATACTAAAATGGTGGAGTGGAACAGAGAAATGTAAGAACGGTGATTGTGAACTGAGGGTGAGAGAAGAGTCCAGGACAAACTAGAGTTTCTAATTTCAGGACTGGAAGCGCGAGAGCTGAGAGACTAGATACAGAAAGTAAATACAATATTTAAATGTGAACACTAAACAATATACTAAAAAGTGATGCAGAAATGGAGCTAATCTTGTTTGACAGCTTAAGGTAAACAGTGATTAGAATAAGTACTAAGCATTATGTCAATGTTGTTTGCTTTGACAAAGCCAGGTGACAAATTCTAAAAAGATTAAGTTTATTGTTGGTGCTCTATTATCCTCAGGTAACGATAGGCAGAAAGGACTAATTTTCAGCAATCATTATCATCACAGACACATTCCCTGGGAAATTTACTCAACATGCTCATTTCAAACAAAATGTTCTGTAGTGTTCACTGTGTAAAATACAGTTTAAATCATAGGGTAGTGATAGAGGAGGATATCAGGTACAAATTTAAACATATTCAAACAGTTCTGAATGAAATGAAATTAATAGTCAACTAGAATTCCTTGTCCGAAGGCTTTACCAACCCAACGTGTTTGCTGAACAACTGCTTTTCTCCTCTTAGGGTTTCCCAGCGACTGGCAGCCTTGTAGCATTGTATGAAGCTGTGCTTTAACGAATCCTTGAGCATTCTCCGAGTCTAGTTACCTGGAGTTATCCTCCTCGGTTTGCTGGGAGGAAGCGCTCCAGTTCCTTGGGTACCTTCATGGAGACTGCAGAGGCGCACAAGGGACAGGGCCTGCTAGAGGCAGAGATGGAAGTATTGCCGCTAAAGCAGGCACTGGGCGAGCACACTCCACTGCTGCCTGATTTCCCTCCAGATGCCCATGAGCTGCAATCCAGGTTGGTATGTAAAGGCTTTGCAGAGACAGTCCTCAAGTGCTTCCTCCAACAGAGGGCTCTGGGTGAAGAATCAAGCTTACCATTTTGAGGAATAACGAGGGTTTCTTCCCATTTTTTCTTTAGCTCACAAGTTAAACTTCGGCTTTCCCTACTAAAGAAAGTTATCCCAAGAGGAAACAATAGCGCTGTCACTTAAAACTGAATGTTAAAATAGCAACCAATCAACCAACCAACAAAAGCCACAGAAAATAAATAAATGTGGAGGTCAGTTCTAGCTTTCACCAGTCACTCCTATCTTTACATGGTAAAGAAATAGAATTGACATTGTTTACCCATGAAGATACATATTTTTTCTGTTTCCACTAACATTTACTAAGCATGAACTCTGTACCAGGAATTGCACCTTCATTGTCCCGCTTTAGCCTAACAACAATCTGGGGATATAATTCTGCTTATTTTACAGCTACAGAAATGAGGCTTAAAAGGGTTGAGAGGGCTTCTCTGGTGGCGCAGTGGTTGAGGGTCCACCTGCCGATGCAGGGGACGCGGGTTCGTGCCCCGGTCCGGGAAGATCCCACGTGCCGCGGAGCGGTTGGGCCCGTGGGCCATGGCCGCTGAGCCTGTGCGTCCGGAGCCTGTGCTTTGCAACGGGAGAGGCCACAACAGTGAGAGGCCCGCACACCAGGAAAAAAAAAAGAAGGGTTGAGAGTTCCACTCACAATCACCGCTTAGTTGCAGGGACTGAATCTGAATTCAAGGCTACTGGCTTGAACTCTAGGGCTCTCTCTGGACCCACAATGACTCTGTTCAGATGCACCTGTGAGCCCCAGCCTGAAAGTGTGCTGGCTTCTCACATGCTCTTATGTCTCCTGTCATATCCTGATAGCATCCTCATGGCCTGAGAACCTATGAGAAACCTCCAAGCAGAAGAGCATTTTGGAAGCTGAGTGGTATGTGTAATGGAGATGGCCCCCTGCTTAAACACAACTCATACACATGTACATATACATTCACATCCACACTCTACCCAGTGAAACTTCCCCAAGGACCAAGAGAACATGGGTCATTACTTAAAAGAGAATCTACCTACATAAAGATATTTTAAAATTTCTATTTTAAAGGGATGTAAATCCAGTGACTCACGTTTCCCTTAAGGTTACACTATTTTAAAAAGAGATTCTGAACATTTACCGATACACTCCTGGTTTAATCTGTTTTTAAGATAGTCTTCAAAGTAATTGAAACTAATTTGTTTATTCTCAAGAATTCCATGGTATATGGCTTAACCAACAGAGCATGGGTTCTGAAAAGGCTATACATATAATGAGATTCTCTAAGAAGGCATGGGGGCAGGGAGAGAGTATCTCATAGAAAAAAAAAAGAAGGGAGACCAATAAATATTACACATAAATATGTATGATATATTGAAAGCTATCCAATAATATATCACCCATTAAGTGTTAATTTCCAATGATTAAATACTCAAGATGTTTTATATATATTTAACTGCCAAGTAATCAATATGCTTCTTAAACTAGTCCAGTGCATAAGAGTTTCTAATAAATTTTGTTATCACCATGCAAATAAACAATGAAATATCCCCAAATAAAAACACAATAGTATTAATTTCAAATAGTCAAATACAGTATTAACTGAAGTTAAAGTTCCTTTCAGTGCTCATTTTCATTCTCAACATTAGATGCTGTTTCAGAGTCATTTTCCCCTTTCATTCTCATACACAAACACGTATTTACATAAATATAATTGCTGTACTTGAAGAGAAAAAAAATTGGAGAAGTTGGGAGTCAAAGCAATATTATTATTACTTGCCATCAGCAGAGAAGAATATGCTGGCCTAAAATCCTAAAGAAATAAATTTTTTTCTTTCTCTCCTTCCCTCCTAACCTCCTTCCTTTCTTTCTTTCCCAAGAGCTATGTAATATTCCACTTAGAACATTTCAGAGATTATTTGAATTATGAGATTATGCACCTCTTTTTAACTATATGCTCAACCCAGGTCCACAGTTAGATGTTAAGTACACAAGAAAAGCAATATATCTTTCTTAATACTGATTTAATGTCTTTGGACAGCTGTAACTTTCTTACAGGAGATTTAATATAGCCAGAGACAAACACCTAATTCTCCACTCAAAGCCTACAGAGACTCAGCTGGGCTTCCTAGTAACTTCCTGTTCCTTGCTTTGACTTTCTGAACTCACTGCTTCTCCAACCTTTCCTGAACCGTATCTAATTTCTAGGCTTAGCGTATTAATTTGCAACAAATCTAGTTTGTCTTCACCATGGGTAAGGGTATGGACTGAACCTTCCTCTGCAAATAGCACAGCATGCCTTTCCCGATTTCTGGCCAGTTGCACCTGCCACCCCAGCCTCCTGCTGCTGCTGTTACTGCCTTGTGCAGCTGTGCCACACAGTTCCGCAATTCCCTTCTTTCGCAGTGTCGGCATCCTACAATGAAAACGGAAGCTGTCTTTTGAGCAACAGACGATGACTGTTTTTGAAGGCAACATCCCAGTTTATTAAGTAATTTGTTCCTGACCAGAATAAGACACTATATTACATGTTGGTAGACATGTTAGTTAAATCACCTGTTCAGATATACCCCAAATAGTTGGGAATACTGAGCAGCAAGGATCCCAGAAAATAATCTCCCATTTGCTTTCCATGCATGTATTTAAGAATACAAAATAATTAAAACAAACTATTCCTCAAATAAGGTAAGCCTCATATTATTTATACAAGGAAAATATAACCTTATTCACAGTCTCAAAATAAAATTGCCTACGTGTAGTGGTGCGATCTGAGACACACTTAAAAGCGTATCAATACCCTAAATACGTACACTCCCTATTACAAAGCTGACACTCTCATTTCTTGAAAAAATTATCACCTCCTTAAGGCTCTTATGCAGTGCTTATCTTCTACTGATTACATTACACAATAGGAAGATATTAATATGATAGCAAGTGTCTTACTCCCTTTCAAGCTTGGTCCCTTGACTTTCATTATTACCACTCTAGGCTCCAGCCAAGCTACACTACTTCCTTCTCAAACATATATAAATGTTTCTTCTTCCTGGCCTATTTTTACATAAAGATGCACAACTTTTAACATGTATTCATCCATATTCGACAAATATTTATTGAGTCACTATTGTATGCAAATAGTTTGACTGGCTGTTGGGAAGACAAGAGATTAAAAAAAAGACGGTGTCTGTCCCCATGGATCTTACCATCAAAGTATCTAAAATTCTGCTTGTCCTCTACTCAATAATCTCTGGCCATCTTTCAAGGTTAGTCACTGATTTTAAGGATTCCAATATATTAAATTTCACATCACTTTAAGGTATGAAACTACTGGTAGTTTTGCTGTGATATGATTATTTCAGATATCACTCTGTAGATTCATTTGCTTTTGATTCTTTCTCCAGTGGCTCAACTGTCCTATGCCCATTACCAATACCCTCACCCAAGTCCCCTTTTTTCATTTTAGTATACAACCCCTTATACCATTACATCTTGCTTCCAAAGAAAATGCTGAGCAAAGATGAGTTGTATGTAGTTTTCTGAAGCTCCGCTTCGCTTACGGAGGAGTTGAATAGGTAAGAATGTAGACAGAATCACTCCACCTAGTCTATCTAACAAGAAGCACAGCTGGGCAGAGGTGAGGAGCTGGCCAGAAGCAAGATCCTGAATGCTCCACTTAAGGGAGTTAAACACTGCAAGAAAGTACTAGAAAAGATACAGCTATAGTCCAGTTTCTAGAGGGCCATAGTCTAAGATGGACCAAAGTTCAAAAAAGCAGCAAGATCAGTGAAAGCTAATACTTGACATATTTATAAATATGTAGTTTATACTTTGTACATATGTTTCTTCACAGTTTTTTTAATCTCCCCCAATAGCGTATTTATTGTCTTTCCCACCTTCCCCTACGGCACAGTCCCAAAGCCAACAGCGAACACTTTAGGTTCTTGTTATGGGAACGCTCCAGATTCCAAGAGTTGGGAAAGAGACTGATGCTGGGAACACTAAAGTCACACTGCATAGGGAGGCGTGTCAGGATGGGAGAAAGCTTTGGCACAGCAGCTCAGCTGCAGTAGTTATGCAAAAACCTGACAGGAATCAGTTTTCATGAAATGCTAAGAACTGGAGTTAGCAAAGAAAACAAAATGAAAAATTGGAGTTAGCAAATGCAGACTGCTCATTTACAGGGTTGCATTATAAAGATAAAGAAATGTGAAGCTAGCTAGACGATTACGTGAGGGCAAGAAAAGTGTTTCTTTTGTTTGCGTTTTGTTTAATGGGGAAAATAACAGTATATTTGCGAGCTCATGGAAATAATACAGCAGAAAAGGAAAACTATATGATGCAAAAGGGAAAACTGCCTGAGCAATATATTTATACAAGAATATGCCATCTAGTGTACAAGTGGATGCTTAAACAAAGTCAAGAACAGAGACACTTCTTTTGTGGTGAAAGAAGAAAAAGTGGAGTATTTGGGCAAAAATGCTATATAGGTGGCATAATGTGGTTGTGAGAGCTTGATAAACTACTTTGAGATTGCTATTTGTTTTGAAATAGGAAGTAAGTCATCAGCTGAGAGGAAGAATTAGGTAGGAGATACTGGAGATTTGAAGAGAGTGGAAAGAGTGTTCACCTGGAGTATAAGTAAATAAACTGGTATAGTTTCGGCACAGTAGCCACCATTAAAGTTGGTAAATGTTAATCTTAAATGAGATAATCAGCTGGTTGTAGTTTTTAGTTGCCACGTTTACCGTGGCAGAGAATAGGAGAGGAGATAAAAAACGTTCATCAAGGTTTTGATTTAGACAAGCAAGTGAGACATTATGGAGCAGGGAACGCCGGTGAAAAGTTTGAGAAAGTGATGTTAATGATTGACTATGAAATTAAACTAGAAATGAGAACCTGATGGGATAAAATACATTGGAAAATTGAAAGAAACTAAATATTGTAGGTTACACTGAGGTGGAGGAATTGATAGAATGTCCTAGAATGAGAGAGCTGGAAAAATGAGTTGGTGGAGTAAAGAGTGGAATATTTGAAACTAAGAATTTTCAGGAATTGCAGTTGCACTGGTAAAGACGAGATCTACAATGTGATCAGGGGAATAAATGGGATGGATGTCAAGAAATGAAGGAGAGGAGGCCAAGAAGCTAATAAATCAGGTTACTGGGAAAATAATCTACTAGATTCTAATAACTAGTATATTGAAATAACCAGGAATAATGGCAGGATTAGTGGTGGAGAGAGCAACAATGAGCCAGGTAATAAAACCCACAAGTTGCAGTAACTGGCTGCAAAAGAATGGGCTGGTAGAGTCTGATGATATGAGAATCCAAGCTGGTCGTTCTTATGGAAGAAAGGGGAGATGATCTGAAAGGAGGAGTGAGAGGACACACTTCAAAGTGGTCTGCACATGAGAAGCCAGCATAAGAAGGACTGGGATACGGGAACTCAGATTTCAGGTTGAGCAAGAGGCCAAGGCCATGTCCTCAAAAGTGCCTGATTATATATGAGACTTGCTGATGACAGACAATGAGTTCTTAAGGTCTAAAAGGTTTTTTGGTTTGTTGTAAGGAAACGGAGACTGGTAAGAGATGTAATCACAGGAGTGATCACAAGAGTGATCCCTAGAGTTATATGGATCAGAACCAGAGTATGATAGATGATAAGAGCATTCTGAGCTGCTTGTGCTATCAGATAAACAGAAATAAAAGCCATGATGCAATTGGTCCTAACAGGCCCAAGGCAGACATCGGTGGCAAGCTGTGCATGTTGTGGAGGGTGAGAAGCAGGAATGTTGCCAGGAGCCCCCTCTTCCTGCTGAGGGAAATAAGAAAGAAAAAGACCAAAATTAAAACAGAACATGCATCCTCCCAAAACACTGAAATCATTCAGGGGGCAAAAAGAGAAATTTTCTAAGTACTCCTGTTAGTATGCTCAGAGAGTTTTAAAAGTTTTTTCCATCTATATGAATATGTAATTGGGTACTATAAAAAGGAAACAACCCACAAACCAAAAGTGTTCTTAGGTAATACAAATAATTTAAGGGAAAAAAAACACTCTAAAAAGATAATTGATCAACAGTCTAGAAGATGTAATTGAAGGAAACTACAAAATATAGAGCAAAGAGAGATAGAGTAAAAAAACAAGAGGAAGTTAAGCAAAATAGAAAATCAACTGAAAATGCAACTAAAAGACAAGTAAGGAAGTTCAAATGTCAGAGAAGAATTATGGGGCTGATATCCAGGGGAAAAAAAGAAGAAATGCTAACCATACCTTTGAGTCAATTTTACCATAGAAGAAAACTAACAATTCCTAAAGAGTCAGATGAAAGGCAGAAAAGCTACAACTTCTGAGACTCTCCTTGGTCTCTAGAAATTAGGATGAGATGTGCAGAGCCTTTGAAAACAAGGCTGTTTAACATACCATGCTTTGCATTAAGACTTTCAAAAGCACCCCAGAATAAAAAGTAGATGTAAAACACATCAATTCTTACAGGACTAGAATCTGATTTCACATCATCTTCATCTTGAAAATGGAATAAAATAATCCAGGATTCCTAGTGTCTTTATTTGCTTGCCAGAGCAAACATGAATTCTCCCTGAGTTAAGGTAATATCATTATAGAGCTCAAATCTACATTTCTTTCAAATAGAGTGTCCAACATTCAGCCAAAAATAACCAAATAAAATAATGATGTATCTGAAAAGGAAAAGAAACAATGGAAAAATATATAATTAACAGAGTAACCATACAGTGTACCGATTAGAAACAGACTCTTCAATAATTCAAAAGACTGAATTCATAACTTGACAGAAATGGAAATTATTTTTTAAAAAGCCAAATGGAATTTTAAACATAAAGACTAAAAGTAAAAATAAAAAATTCAATAGATGGGTTTAATTATATATTGGTAAATTGAAAGAGTAAACTGGGAGAAAACAAAGAAGAAAATATCCAAAATAAAAATCACAGAGATGTAAAGTTAGAAACAAAGAGAAAAGTGATACAAATGTGAGATGATAAATGCATTTAATTTGACTCCCAGCAGGAAAAGAGAGTTAGGATTCTTATATAAAGAATGCTATTCTTATATAAAAATGCTATGTCTTTTTTCAAGTCACAAAAGAAACACAGTAAATTCTAAGCAAGTTAAATCAAAAAACAAACAAAAAAACTATACCAAGGCACATCAGAGTAAAACTACTGAAAATAAAAATAAAGAGTAAATAATAAAAGCAGCAAGAAAAATAAAAGTCATATTATCTTCAAAGGAGCAATACTAAGGCTGAGAGCTGATTCTTAACAAATTGAAAAAAGCAGATGATGGAATTATATTCTCAAAATGTTGGAAGAAAAAAAAAAGCTGCCAATCTAGAATTCAATAACCAGATAAAATAACTTTCCAAAGTAAAAGTAAAATCATTTTCAGACAACAAAAACTAAGAAAAGTATGTCACCAGTAAACCAACACTGAAGGACATACAAGACTATTCTTCAAGCCAAAAGTAACTGTCCAGTTGGACACAGAGTTAGGAACAATAAAAAGCATAAATATATGGATTATTCTAAGTAAATATATGCTATATAACTCCATATTTAAAATGTATTGTGATTTAAAATATATATAATTAACATACAAGAAAAATATAAATTTTAAAGAGAGGTAAAATGTTTTAAATATCCATGCTGCTTCTGGGAAGAGGTAAAGTACTAATTTATATTAAGGTCTACAGATCCAGTATGACTTTGTAAATTCCAGGATAATTGCTAACTGAACAGCAGAAAAGTGAATATTTAACAAGCTAGTTAATAGGGGAAAATGAGTAAAAATGTTGTACTGTTTCAAAATAAGATGCATTAAAAGAAAAGCAAAATAGTAGAACAAAAAAGAAGCAAATAAGATGATAGACTTAAACCCAAATAATTATATGATTACTTCACAATATGAGCTAATGATTCATTTAGAAGATGATTATCAGTCTTCAAAAAACTGAATGAATGTATTTTAAAAATACAAGGATACAGGAACAGTGAAAGTAAAAAGACGGAAAAAGATATAACATAGAAACTTTTTCCCATTAAAAGCTGCTAGTGCTGAGCTAATAACATACAAAATAGATTCTAAGGCAAAAAAGAAGAATTCTCTATAATGATCAAGGTTAAAATTACTGGGAACATATAATTTTAAATTTCTATGCACCTGATAATATAACCTAGTATAATATGCATATAGTGGTATCAAAATACATAAAGCAAAAATTAATTGCAACAAAAAAAAAGAAGAAAAATCATCTTTATGGGAGGACTTTTTAACTTCTTTTTCTCAGTATCTGACTGGACAAGCTGACAAAAAGAAGGACAAGAAGATTTGACCAATACAATAAACAAAACTGACTTTATTGGCATAAGTGGACACCTTAACAGAAAACCACAGAATGCACACTCTTCAAATATTCACAGGATATTTACTAAACTTCAGTGTATGCTGGGACATGAATAGAGTAAATTTCAAAAATGATAAAGGGTTAAAGTTATACAGAGTGTACTCATAACATAATGTAAATACAAGATAATAAAAAAGAAACTCCCGTGTGTTTGGAAATTCAGCAACATATTTTTCAAAAACCAGTAGATCACAGAAAACATTACAATTAAAAATAGGAAATACGTTTAACTGAATGATAATGAAAGTGCAATGTATCAAAACTTGTGTAATACAGCTAAACCCTGCTAAAGGGAATTTATAGATTTGAATGTAATTATTAAACAAGAAGAAAGGCTGGAAATCAAGGATCTAAACATCCATCTCAAAAAGTTTGAAAAGGAGCAGCAAGTTATACCCTAAAAAGATTGTAAATTTTAAAAATTAAGAGCAGAAGCTTGGGGTTTTGAGCATAAGCCACCCCTTTCTCCCTGTACAGCAGTTTACAATAAACACTGCACTTTCCTTCACCACAAAAAAAATAAAAATAAAATAATTAAGAGCATAAAATTATAGATAATTAGAGTACAATAGAGATCATCAATAGTCAGAGTAGGTTCTTAATAAATAACTATTATAACTAAAGACCAGTAAAATGTATTAGTTCATGGGATGATTGATACAGAAATATTTACAAATGTTACTAATGGAAGAAGGGATATTTTACAGACTCTACCAACTTTAAAAATTCATAAGGCAGAAAAACAAACAAATGAAACAAACTTTATGCCAACATAAAAAAAAAACCTAGATTAAATGAACAGAAAAACAAGAAAAAACTTAACAAAGCAGACACAAGCATAGACAGAAAAGCTGAAATGGCCTGTGTCGAGAAAATTATTTGGATCTGTAATTTAAAATTAATTCATTTCTCTATATCAACAACAGTTAAGTAGAACATAGATTCATAAAAAAATAAAACTATACAGAGAATCAAAACATCTAGGAATAAATCAAACGACTAGGAGTAAATAAACCAAAAATTGTATTAGATCTCTATAAAACTGTAAAATGATTGTGAAAATTTACAAAGGGCCTAAGTAAATGTAGGGATGTTCATATGTTTGTGTTGTAAGACTCAGTATTGTAATTTCTAGTTCTCCTCAATGTATTCTACAGATTCAGTGCAACTCCAAATGCAAAATCTTTTTATATTTTGGTAAAAATATGTATGCAATGCAAACGGTCAAAAAAATAACAAGAGCACTCTTGTAAAGCAGAAGGACTTACAGTAACATTATGAAGACATATTATAAAGCTACAATGATTAAAACAGTATGCTACCGATGCAAGGATATAGAAATAAGCAACTGGTATTGAATAGATGATCCAGTAACAGACCCATACTTATGGACACACTGGATTTATCATAAAGCTGGCACCACAAGGTAGTGTGGAAAGGAAGATCTTTCCCAAAATGTGCTGAGTCAACTGGATATCCATACAGGAATAAAATAAAAATTAAGACATACTTTATGTCACACACAAAAGTTTTGATGGATTGTGAAATGTAAGTAAATAATGCTTCTAAAAATAATATGGAATGTTTTCATGATATGAAGAAAGAAAAAAGTTTCAGCAGAACAAAAAAGTACTAACTATGGAAGGTAAAACTTGATAAATTTGAATACATCATACATAGTAATTCC
The DNA here is from genome assembly GCF_003676395.1 of Aethalodelphis obliquidens. Lineage (NCBI taxonomy): Eukaryota > Metazoa > Chordata > Mammalia > Artiodactyla > Delphinidae > Aethalodelphis > Aethalodelphis obliquidens. Next base: position 68,729,348 of record NW_020837950.1, read on the forward strand.
TTTTCAACAAAATATACCATTAAGAGTGTGAAAATGGAAGTTACAGCATGGGAGATATTTAACTTTTACAAATGAAAAAGGGTTGACTCCATAATACATAAAGGTTGACTCCCTGAAAAAAATGAAAACATAAAACTATTCAATGTAATTTTTTTGAAATGCAAATGAATTAGTCATCAAATGACCAATAAATGCATTAAAAACTACTCAATTTCATTAGTAAACAGGGAAATGAAAATTAAAACTGAAATAGCACTACACAGACCCCAATTTTAAGTGTTTAAAACATATGGAACAGTAAGTATTCTAATGCACTACTGGAGGAAATACACAGTCTCCAATTTATGATGGTTCAATTAAAATTTTTCTACTTTACAACAGTGCCAAAACGATATGCATTCAGTAGAAACTGTACATCGAATTTCAATTTTAATCTTTTCCTGGGTTGGCTATATGCAATACAATGCTCTCCTGATGCTGGGCAGCAACAACTCCCAGGCAGTCAAGCAATTATGAGGGTACACAACCGAAACACTTATAACCATTCCGTACCCTACGACCATTCCTTTTTTAACTTTCAGTACAGCATTCAATAAATTACACGGGACACTAAACATTTTGTTTAAAATAGGCTTTGTGTTAGATAATTTGCCCAACTGTAGGCTAATATAAATGTTCTGAGCACATTTAAGGTAGGTGAGGCTAAGCACTGATGTTTGGTAGGTCAGGTGTATTAAATGCATTTTTGACTTACAATATTTTCTACTTATGATGGGTATATCAGAACGTAACCCTATCACAAGTCAAGGAAGAGCTGTACATTTGTACAAACACTCTGGAAGTAATGTGTGGCATTATATACTGTTTGGCATTATATAAATTTGAATATACACATAACCTATCTCACAGCAATTCAACTCCTTGGTATATACCCAAATAAAATATATGCACATTGGCACAAGGAAAAATTCCCAGAGCTCACACACAGACACAAAATTTTGATGGTACAATGCATAAATTGCGGTATATTCATTTAATGGACATAATCCTGAAAAATCTTTACAACTACATCTACACCTAACAATCCGTAACAATGTCACAAGTATTATGTTTAGGAAAAGAAGTCAGACACAAAGAATACATACTGCTTGATTTTAACTTACATATATTTCAAACACAGGTACAGATAAATTATATTATTTGATATAATATAACAGAGTTATAACAATAGTTACCGATGGGGAGTAGGGACTGTAGTTTCGGGAAGAAATGCGAGGGGAGCTTGTGCTATTTCTTTCCCTGCATCATACTGAGATGTATGTTCATTTTGTAATAATTGCTGTACACTTATGCCTGTACATTTGAGGGTATGTGCTATATTTCAATTTCTTTAAAATTATAATAAAAATAAAAGGAGACAAACTGTGAGAAAATATGTGACACAAAGATTAGCTGTGCCAGTCCAATATGTGATGAATAGTATCAAGGGAAAGAGGGAACAAAAAGACGAGAATTAGTAACTATCCTCGCTCAGGAGTAGAAGATCCTAAGAAGATCATAGAGCTGATCTGAGATTTTAATATAGATAGGATGGCTCTAAAACTTGAGCTTTTAATTACTCTGTTTTTATGTCTTCTGAAAAAATAGTATTCAGGCATTCTTGTTTTTAAATTAACCAACACTAATTGAAAACAACTGAGATAAGTGATTAAGATGAATGCTAAATTTACCAGATGAAGCACGTTAATCATGATTATTCAGGGGAGGCCCCATTTTGTTCTCTTCTTGGGCTGGCTCTTTTACCTCTCCCTCTCATCCTCACCCATATAATCCACCCTCACCTCTTGCTATATTACTAACTTAATAGCCTGTTCATAACCTGGTGTATAATTATACATATTCCCCCATGCTCTTACAATCATATGCCAATGCATTAGGACATATGTTTTAAGCCACAGATACAAATAAATGCGTGGAACCAGCTGTGTTTCCAGTCTCCCATTACTCCCTGGATTTTGGTGAGCTCCTTTGGTCTGAATACTCAGGTCTCTTTTAATGTATTTATTCATTGCTTGTATTCTATGTTCATTTTCTTCCTTAAAGTTAATCTAACACACCATATGCTTCTCCCTCGTTTTATATTGTTAAAGTACACTTAAAGAAATTTCTTCCAACTTGTTTGCCAGGTCACTAATTTAGGCCTCAAAAGACAATCTGATCCTTTAACTATATAAGGGAAGTGTTTCGTTGTTATTCAGAATTCAGATTTGTTTTCCCTGCTTAACTATATGCATGTGTAAGTGTGTGGATGTGTGGTGAAGCATCGAATTTCCTTAGTTGTTGTAATTAATTTTTTTCTGTTCAAATTATCAGCCTCCTCCAGCATCTTTACTATGACTGTCACGTGTTCTGAGTGCTGAATCTTACTCAGTCTCTGGCGGCCTCAGCTATGTTGGCCCATCCTGTTAGTCTCAGAAAATACTAGTCGCAATCCCTTGAGTGAAAAGGAACGGCGTCTTTCCATCAGTGCACCAGTGACACAGAATCAGGCAGGCCACAGTCCCAGCTCCTAGCTAAGATATTTAGAAGATCAAGGACATCCACAGGGCTGACTTTAAACCTTCCCACCACAGACCCCAGAGCTCTGAGGGGGCACATTTTTCTCAGGACCTGCACCCTTGTGATCTTCCAAAGATTCTCTGACAATGGACTCCAGACAGTTTGCCTCTCCCATAGCTGAGAAACGCCACATCGGTTTTCTGGGGCCAAAGGATTAATTCGGACCATTATTTTCCAACAGATTTCAAATCTGGACATGCAGATAGATTAGTGTTGGTAACAGTGGAGAATGAGCTGCAGTGTGAGGAGTCTAGCTCTGGAACTAAAGCCCGTGTGGGATTTTTCCCCACCCAACCGTGGGCAATGACAAAGGCTTCCCTGGCAGGCCTGGTAGGGGGGGAGGGGAAGGGGGGACGGGCGCCCTCCCCACACCAGACTTGGAGCACAGCCAAGGCACTGCAGTCTCGGAGGGGAGCAGCAATCGAGGACCCAGTCCCCCCCCATCTTCTCACCCCCCAGGAGCTTTGTTCCGGTTTCCCTCGGCAGTGAGACAATCCCCAGGTCTTCACTGAGCTTCCTGACCTTCCTGACCCTCGCACCTCCTTGTCCCAGTGAAAGATTTCGGGGACCGATGCTTTCTCCTGGTTAGCCTCGTACTTACGTCACTGCAGTATGGCATTAAGGGCTTGACTACTTTCATTTTGGCTTTGACCACTGGGCAGCACCCAGCAGCTCAGCTCGCGACGCAGCAGATGCTGGGACTTGCCGCGCAGACACCCCTTCAGGACCCTGGCACTGCCCTGACCTTTCAACAGCCTTGGCTTCTCAGAGTTTGCAGGTGAGTGGCTGCCAGAAACTTCCCACAGCCTCAGGAAGCTGCCAAGGCCCGAGGTTACACCCCGTCCACAACCAGCCTGGGCGCAATGACCAGTACAAGCGGGGATGGAAAGCCCCGCCTCCCCCCGCCCACCAAGTTGAACATCACCCAGCTCGAGCTCCGTGCAAGCCCAGCTGAGGCCTGTGCTTTCGTTCTAAGTGCTTGGCTGTTCGACCCCCCGTTCTGCCCAATTCCCCGACCTTCACTCCTCCGTAAGAGACCCTGGGCCACTTCCCCCAAGACGACAGGCACTCAAAGTGAACCTCGTAGTCTGTTTCCAACCTGGACCTAAGACAACAGTTGGCTACAGGTCTTCATTTGCCCCAGTCCACTGTTTCTTTACCGTAATCTTGCTTTAACTTTTCTAGGCAAACTACAGACAAAGCAGAAAAACCTAATTATGAGTTTAAGTATAAAGAGTAGATGGCAGGAGAGAGGAAGTTGGGAAGGAGGGGGAAGAAAGAAGGTTTGTTAATCTTCTTACCTTATATAATGGGCATAAAGAGCTACTGAAGGCAGCGGCTGAGCCGGGTCAGAGAGGCGCACCGGGCAGCACACGAGCGGGAACCTGGCTGGGCGGAGGCAGCGAGCACAGCTGCCGGACATGCGCAGCCGGGCTGCTGACGGAGCTGCGGAAGCACCGCCTTCCAGGGCGTCCTGGCCAACGCGGTGCTGTTCCTCAATGCCACGCCTTTCGGCTGGGATGGCACCCAGGCTGGCCATATTTAAAAAAAAAAAAAAGAGAGAGAAATCTAAAATTGAACAATTTAAATATGAACTAGGTATTATATACAAAATCATTCACTTAAATATGAAAATAGTATTATGATTATGTAAGAAAATGTCTTGTTTTAAGAAAGACATACATAAGTATACAAAGGTGATATATAATGCCAACAACTTAAAATAATTCAGCCTAAAATATATAAATATAGCAGGTATAGAAAAATATATTAGCTAAGCCTATATGATGAGGAGTATGAATATATGCATAGTAATTTTGCTCTGGTTCTTGCTTTTTTGTATATGTGAAAGTTTTTATGATAACAGTAAACAAAAGCATGAATTCATGAAATATTAACTTTCCAGAATATTATTTGATTATAAAAATGACCAAAATTATTATATATAACCTGAAATTAAAGTGAAAGAGGCAACTTGAAGTGAACTCTATGTGTTCTCAATTTTATCTATCATAGAAAGTAGTAACACAAAAATGTTAACTAACACTCATACTTCAAGAAATGCTAGTATAAAAAAATGACTTAGTATTGTGGAGAAAAACAGAGAACCCCAAATGTAGACATTTAGAACTCATTGTGTCTACAGAGGGATAGAAGCCAAACTGTGATTCAGAAAGGGATATATGGGATATATATCTCTGGGATATATATATATATATATATATATATATAAGCTGCTGCTTTTTTCTGCACGTTTTCTGCATCATTTGACTTTCACCATCTGTAATTTTTACTTTGATAACAGAAATAATAAAATTGAATTGAATAAAAATCTGTGTTGACTATCATGAATTAAATATTCTGCCTTTCTTTTTACCTAATAATTTTCATGAAATAGATAAAGTGATTCTCTTGCTATGATTGGTTTCGAATTTTATTGATAGGTGACAATATATGCTTCAAAGATATCTATTCTCCAAAACTCATATGAAGAGAAATAATTCACAAGTTAGATGCAGCCCTCCACAGAGTATGGCCGATCGTTACTGCCTTCCATTGCCACTTAGATCAAGAATGTTCCCTATAGCTCTATAAAGCAAATAATATATTAACAGGAAATCATCCCAAATATCAAAAACCCTGTTTTGATGACATATTTTTTTTCACATCGGACTTCAAATTTACCCAGGGATTTAGAGTACTCTGATTTATTTTATGATTTTTCTGTCTAAAACACAACTTTTTTACATAACCTTGCAGTTTCCAATCATGTTACAAGTATAAACAACAGAATGAGGATGTTTGCATGTGATTATTATAGTTCCCAGTTATTTCAAACTGCATTGAGCTCCTCCTGGACATAGGACATGGCAGTTGTGGATGGTGACTCCAGCAGTGTATTTTTCATGTTGCTTATATGGGATTTAAATGAGGGAGAGATACAACTAGTTAAAATATCTCCCAGCACTTACATAACAGTTGTTCTCCAGTTTAGCTGCACTGGTTAATTACTAGCTCTAGGTAGCTCTTTTGCTTTATTCATATGCAGGAAAGACAATGTCTTCTGTTATGTGTTAGAACTGATATAAAGGAATGTGGGAAGCACTGAATCTTAAATATCACATGTCCTCTACAGCACCTCATTTGTATAAAATAAATCCTAATTTAAAGGGTTCATAAATAAATTATATAATAAATGTATCTATGTAAATTATATATAATAGATATACTTATATATAAATGATTTGTATATCCACTAATTTATTTATGTTCTAGCTATCTAAATGTGTAATATGTATATCAGCAGTTATAGAGATTCAGAATTACGTCGGAGGAATCATGTAAATGATGTTCATAGTACAAGAAAACTGATTGGATGTTCTGTTTAAAAATTCAATAACACATTTTACATAGTGACATTTTTTTATCAACAAACACCATATCTATTTTCGAAGGAAAGGTATCAAGCTGAGAGTGCTTATATTTTTAAAAGTGATCAAGCTTATATTTTTCCAATAATAAAATATTTACTTACAATGAAGAGCTGCAGTGGAATAATAGAAATTGACTAGATGTAGAATCTGAACTTAGTCTGAATCCAAGTTACTACTATATGACCTTGGACGACTCATGTACTATCTGAAATTCACTTTTCCCATCTGTAAAACGGAGGTGAGACTAGTAATAGCAACCTCACAGGGCTTCTGCAACTATCATAGGAGATAAAGTATATGAAAGTTCTTTGTAAATTTGCTCAAAAATGTTAGCTAATTTAATTAGCTAGAGGTCATATGCTAATGTACCTGACATCTACATTCTTTTTCATTCCCATTTAGAGTTAGGAAAAGTCATTCACTAATCATAAGGTTATTATTAAAATTTGTTTATAATTCAAAGGAGGTAAATGTTAATCAGACAAATTAAAAATGCCACAAATTAGAAATAGCAACACTTTCCTTCTGGGGTAAGTATGCATGGCATATGGGAATTTAGTGTTAGATAGGTGATTGTAGCAATAATGATAGATAATTAAATTCATGTGTTCGTGGCCCCATTTTTATCTGAGTGTGTGTGTGCACACATGAATACAGAAAAATAAGCATTTTAAGATAATATTACTTTCCTGTTTATGTTATAATTTAGTAACATAAATTATGTCTGTCAAAGTCCAATAAAAATACATCATAAACCCAAGCTGTATTTCATTATTATTACATAGATTCAGAAAAGTAAAGAGAAGTAATATATCATCTCCTTCCTACTATAAAATCAAAGTATACACATAAAGTCTCTTGTGAGATATCTTTATAAGGAAATATGTTGCCTTAAAAACACATTGTAAAATCGATTACTCCATATATTTTTATTTAAATAAATTATCATACATAGGCCAATTTAAATAGAAATTACTTAAAAGTGCATTCTCCCACTGGAGCTAAAAAAGAAAAGACCATTTTTCCAAAAGCTTTTTTTTTGCCACTGATAGTTTGTTTAAAATAACACATCGGGCCACAATGAGGTAAATTTATTCAACGTTGTTTACACTGCTCTTTAACTTCTCATAATTGTTAAGATTGTTCTATAAATAGTTGTGTAATGGTTTTGCTTAAGACTGTTTAATTCACTTCAAATTATGTGTTAATACACTACTCTTCAACGCAAAGAATTTAAAGTTGTCTTTAATACAAGTTAATTTATAGATTTCACATTTTTGATTTTTAGCTTTTCTTTGAAGATTTAATAAAAAGAATAAATTAGAAAGCTTTCAAAAGATAAGAGAAAGCTCCTTTTATGCTCTGTAAATTTTGTAAATGTTACATATTGTTAAAGTGTACTGTAAAGACAGGCAATATCTACCAGCTGTATCTATTAAAGGAATGTTTTAATTTCTTTTAAAATAAAGAACTGGGGTAAAAAAAAAAAAGAGCCCACTAATTAGTAGCACCTGAAAACTCTTTATATGGAGAAACCACATGTATTCCTAAATTGACTAAAAAGGATGTATAAGGACCATCAAAGGGTCCCTTAACAGAGATCAGCAAATTTTAATAGTGACAAATCATTACAATTTAAGATTACAAAGTATGCATTAATTCTTTTTAACCACACTCTTTATTTTTATGAGACAATTATATAAAACGGATTTTTAAATATTCATTAAGTTAAATAGAAGCATATATGGGAGTGATTGAAACAATTCTCTTCTGGAAGAGAGCTGAGGGAATCAGGTAACTACAAAAAATATGCTCTCAGGATGTGTCCTGTGCATGGGCTCCAGCGCCCTACTGTCTGAGTCTACCCCCTGGCTCAGCCACTGACTCTAACCTGGTTAAGGCTTCCAACCTCGAATCTTTTTCATGTGTAAAATGGGAGTCATAACAGTATCTACCTTATAGAATTTCTCTGAGAATTAAAGTTAGAGGCTTTAAACCAATACATATAATAACTGCTGAATACGTTTAACTATTATTATTGACAGTTACTTCCTGGTTATTAAATTTAAATGATCAGCCATGCATAAGATTCTTGTTCAGTTTACAGAAAGAAGTAACCAAAAGCAATAATGAGTGAATTAATCAAATGCATTGATGAAGGAAACCATGTAGAAATACAGAAAGACCCATGTAGAAGGGATAAATAGAATATTTCAGAAAAGAAAAAAAAAGTGATAATTGCATTTTTCTCCAACTCTGTTTCCCAAATAACATTTATTTGGGGAGTGACCTTTGTTTTGGTAAAGGTACCCCACAATCATTGTCCAGGACATAGCCTGGCTCTAAAGGGCTAAGATCAGGGGTGGTGGTGGTAGTGGTGGGCGGGGGTGAGGGGGATAGGGAGGTAGTGGGGGTGGTAGTGGTGTAGGAGTGGTGGGTGTGTGTGTGGGGTGGGGATGATGGGGAGGTAGGGGTGGGGGGTGAGGGTGGTGGTGGTGGGGGCTATGGGGGTGGGGATGATGGGGAGGTAGGGGTGGGGGGGTGGTGAGGGTAGTGGTGGTAGGTTAGGCCTGGATTGAAGACCAACAGACTAGTACCTTGAGTTCCCCTTTTGCTTAGTTGATCTGAAATATCTATATAATACTATTACTTGGATATTTAATGGTTTTCTTGGAAATATTTTTTTTATAGCGCCCAAAGTATCCCATCTATTGCCATTGCCTCTGTTTTCTTTTGATGTAACCTTCTTTTTTTTTTTTTCCATAGCCTCCTTGTTTTTTGGCACAATGAGATGTTTCAGCCAGTTGTCTATATTTCCTCCTGCAGCTTTTACTGCTCTTTTTATCGGTGAAAGGTATTTAGAGAAATCACAATCTGGATGCCACTCGGTGGTGGCCACCTCTTGGTCTTTTCAAGAGACAGAGCTAGTAAAAATTACTTTAGAAACAAAACAAATGTATGTGTTCATAACGTAACTCCAACTTAAATTTCTACCGCGGGATATTTATCTAAACTGCTTTCTTTTAAATCTATGTTCATTTTCTCTTTTACTGAAAATTTTGGTTCCAAAATAAAGTTAATGCTATTACTTCTTGACTTTATCCAATTATAAATAAATTAGTTTCAATGTAATAACATCAGCATTGTTAATAAAATAAAGCTGAATGAGTTTCAAGAATTCTTTGCAGCTCAATTTTTCCTTCAAACATACTGCTCTAATTTTTACAGATAAAACAAACACATTATGGATTAACCTGCCCAGAAAATACATTTTAAATCAATCGTGATATATAATTAGTTTTATTAGTTTTGATTTTTAGGAACTTTTTACTTTCTGATTCTGCTTTATTTATTTTTTTTGATTATGTAAGATTGTTAAACGGTTGCAAATTAGAACGTATGTAACAGGGTGTTTGGGTAAAGGCTTGCCTTCACTCCTGTCTCCTCCATTTTGACTCTTTCTCCCATACAGATAATTGGAAAAAAATTATACGCAATATTCAATAGTGTGCCTTTTTCATGTATAAGTACAAGCATATCTCAGAGATATTGCAGGTTTGGTTCCAGACCACTGGAATAAAGCAAATTTTGAAATAACACAAATCACAGGAATTTCTTGCTTTCCCAGTACATATAAAAGTTATCTTTATACTATACTGCAGTCTATTAAGTATGCTGTAGTATTATGTGTAAAAAAATCAATGTACATACCTCAATAAAAAATTACTTTATTGCTAAAATATGTTAACCATTATCTGAGCCTTTAGCAAGTCATGGTAGAAACATCAGAAGTCACTGATCACAGATCACCTTAACAAATATAATAATAAAATATTGCAAGAATTACCAAAATGTGACACAGAGACACAAAGTGAGCAAGGGCTGTTGGGAAAAAAATGGCACCAATAGACTTGCTCGATGGAAGGTTGCCACAAATCTTTGGTTTGTAAAAAAACAAACACACGGAATCTCTAAAGTTCAGTAAAAGAAGGGATGCCAGTATATCATAGAAATCACATTTTATCACTCTCTATAGATAATATTCATTCTTTCTTATGGCTACAGTGTATCCTACTGCATTATATACAGGATATAATCAGTCGATTCCCTATTGAAAGACACTAAGTTTTTTTTCAGTCATTTCCCTTTAAGAGTATCATCATGAGTATGTCATTTCATATCTCTGCCAGTGTATCTCGGTGATAGATTCCTAGAAGTGGAATCAAAGGGTACATTCACTGTGTAATTTTGCTGATGTTGCCAACTATTCCTCCATACATGTAATGCCTTTTTTTCCCAACCTCATCAGCAGTGTATAAGGCTACACGTTTCTCCTCAGCTTCATTAAATAACAAAATATTTTGTCATGCTTTTGAAATTTTACCAATGTGATGAGATAAAAATGTTTATTCATTTTTCCCTTATTATAAGTGAGAACGAGCAATTTTTCTTATGTATAAGGAGGGTTTTTTTTCAGTGAATGTCTAGGTTATATCATTTATTCATTACGCTACAGGTTGTTCTTCATTCCTCGACGTTTAAGAACTCTTGGTAGATCAGAATATAAACTCTAGGTCTTATAAATTGGAAATATTACACTCCAGTTTGCTGTTTGGTTTTGACTTAGCTTACTGTGTTTTTCCTACATTATTCTCCCATTAAAAACGTCACACCAATTTTCTTCTAGTTTATATATGGTTCCATTTTTCACATTTTATTCTCTAATCAATTTGAAATTTATCCTGGAGCAGGAAGAAAAAAATGCTAAACTTTATCTTTTATTAAATCACTCTCCAGTTGTCATGAGATTTAAGATCTTTTCTTTAAATATCTAAAATATGGAGTTCTTTTATTTCTGGCATATATCACAGAAATACGTTTTCCAACTATAGTTACCTTAAAGTAAAATGAGAGAACTTTAGTATAGACAGTAGAGGAACAATCGCTTTGCAGAATTCTTTTAGATATTAGCATGTTTGGAATTTTAAAGTCTTTAAAAACCTAGAGAACAATATTTTAGTGACCTACTTTTATCAAATCTTTACAAATACCTTTTTATAAAAATAATGAGCTAATGTATTCTTCTCATTGCATCAGTTTACATAATTTCTATTAAATTATTATAAAAGTAAGTAATTTTGGCATAAAGCATTTTGGGAGTAATCAACTGGTTCATGGCATTAGATATTAGGCCGTTTGTCACAAGGCATGAGCATTCTATAAGCATGAGTCAGCATTTTTTTATAGAGTCAATAGAGAGTTATCAGTTAAACCACATAGTTGTTTAAGTGGAAATTATTTAAAGTAACTTCTACTGTTTAGAGATTCCAGGGATCTCAAAAGTGGCAAATTCACGTGTTTTTTAAGAAGCATATATATATATTTTTTTAAATAAATTTACTTTATTTATTTATTTTGGCCGCGTTGGGTCTTCGTTGCTGCACACGGGCTTTCTCTAGTTGTGGTGAGCGGGGGCTACTCTTTGTTGCGTTGCGTGGGCTTCTAATTGTGGTGGCTCATTGTTGCTGAGCATGGGCCCCAGGCCCACGGGCTTCAGTAGTTGTGGCACGCCGACTCAGTAGTTGTGGCTCGCGAGCTCTAGAGCACAGGCTCAGTAGTTGTGGAGCACAGGCTTAGTTGCTCCATGGCATGTGGGATCTTCCCGGACCAGGGCTCAAACCTGTGTCTCTTGAACTGGCAGGCGGACTCCCAATCACTGTGCCACCAGGAAAGCCCCGCAAATTTACTTTTGAAATAAATAAACTCCTATGATTTCCAATACTAGAAGTTTTGCTCAACAAGTATTCAAAGCATTTTCCTTTGATTAATTAATCAATTAATTAATTAATACATCAGGTAGAAGTCCATTTTCCCAGCAATATATTTTAGAAACAGTTTTAGAACAGTTATAAAACAAAACTTGCAATAAAAACAGGAAAAAATGAAAAGTTATAAGAATTGAGAAAGATTTTCTATAGGTTTTTACTAATACGGTCTTTAAGCTTTTTAGGAATTGGAAATCACTTAGACCACATTCCTAAAATAAATTTAGCATCTTAAAAAAGTCAGATCTTAGTTAATCTTTCATATTTAAGTAGGCTTTGATCTTTTTGCTCATGTTGATAAATTTAATATTCAAATGTATCACTGTTCCAATCTATTATTTCAGGCCAAATTTAACATGGCTACGTCTCCCTGATTCTACTTCATCTCAGTTTACTGCCCGGCAATGATATCATTTTTTTTTACCCTGGATGGTCTTATTTTCCCACCCACAGCACAATACTACATTGGTCACTTTATCTCTGACCTTCTTAGATTACCTGCTGATGGATGACACACTTGACTCCAATTTTTACCACATTTACAGATCATTTTATGAAGCTGTCTTAGTTTCCCAGAGAAATGGTGAAGTTTTTTATTTAGAGGAGGAATTAAAACAAAACTTTCTATTATAATCACATACTAGTATAAATTTAAAGTGATATTGGAGGGTATAGTTGTAAATATCTTATTTCTTTAGTTTTGGTTTTATAAGAACAAGTTTTCAAAATCAAACACAAAATCTATGGATTTATAACAAGTGTTAGTGCTCCTATTGTTACACCGAGGAAAATAAATGAAGATCAATCTTAGTCTTATACTTGGATGTATAGTCAGTGTAACAACTGTCTTTTTTTTAAAAAAAGGTGTAAAATTTGTGTTGTATACACAATTTGAATGAAGTGGGTAGTACATACTTCGGTTTACTTATTATTTTATTAATATAATCTAGCTTGAACTGCATTCTAATATATTGAGTATAGAACTGACTTCCGTTTTCTTTACTAATTTTTTTTTTTTTTTTTTTTTGTGGTACGCGGGCCTCTCACTGTTGTGGCCTCTCCCGTTGCAGAGCACAGTGCAGGCTCAGCGGCCATGGCTCACGGGCCCAGCCGCTCCGCGGCATGTGGGATCTTCCCGGACTGGGGCACGAACCCGTGTCCCCTGCATCGGCAGGCGGACTCTCAACCACTGCGCCACCAGGGAAGCCCTGTACACAATATTTGACTTTCTTCAGTAACTTAAAATGTATTTTAGGTAGAATGGGCATATGATATGCAAAAAAATGTATACATATTCATAAGGTTCAGGAAATAATATAGCAAATGTGTGTGGGCAACAGTGGGTGTTATTATGATGATTTTGCATTTTCACACTGTTTAAAATAGCCCTCAGTAATTTTATACACCCATGGAAACAATGTTTATCTTTCTAAGACCCTGATATGATCAAATTCATTGAGAGGTAACTTCTTACCTGTTCATATTCCATTAATTCTGATAAATTAACATTGCTTCCAAAGATGCAACTTACAAGCATGGAACACTAGGGAAAACAAAACAGTTACACCTAGGGATTAAAGATCACAGAGCATGAGTTCACTATGCTCTCCACAGTCTCCCTATCACTCCCTCCCTCAATTCCAACCAATAGCCACCATATCAAACTTTTGTTTTTGGAAAATCAACCTGTTTCTTTTTTTTAAAGCCACTTGACATTGAGTAGCCCACTTAAAATTAGACAAAAATATATAAAAATATTCATCCCCTTTTTGAAAAATTAAAGCAATAATTAAGTCTTCTGTCAAATGCAACTGACATATTGAGGCTTCCTCAGCACTGTGGTGGCATGTAAGTTGCCAACATACAAATACATCCAGTACAGTATAAATATAGGTAGCCTTTCTATGAGTATATTATTTTAGATGAGATGATATATTAAGCATGTGAAATATAGATTTTGCAGGTGAGGAATCTAATCACCCATGGCAGCTGTCATATTTAGAGCGCCATATGAGAGGTGGGAGAAAAGTACAAGTGCCAGGGAAAGGAAGGTCCTTTTAAGTATCAAGATTTCTCCAACAGATGGCTTGATAGCTTATTTTTTATATTCTATTGGTTCTAATTTTCACCATAGTAAATATATTTTAATAATGCACCGTATATCAATTTGTTGCAGAAATCAAATGATGGAAAGTAGGTTTACAAAATTATAAATATACAATTGAACAGTATTCTTCTTGGTTCTATGTCATACTGAAAGTCAATGGTCTGAGTTGAATTTCTATCCTATAAGATAGTGTAGATATGAGATTTGGGGAAAAGGCAGAATGAAGATCAAGGGGAATATAAAAAATGATTATCAAAGAAACTGGCCTGCTGAAGGAGCGCCCAATGGCCAAAGCTAGAACAATTGAAGCTACAAAATTAATAAGGTAAGTCTGGATTATAACCCAAACTATAAAAGAAATATATACAAGTCCATACTTATATTAATAAATGATTAAATAAATAAAACAGTGGACAAATCTCCTACGCAGAAGAATTACAAACAACGTATGTAGATATTCTACCTTACAGGCGGTGGAGTTTAATTCCAGTCACCAACCCCTACGCTCCTTTATCCACCCTACCCTCCACTCTTCCACACACCAGGGTGTTCTACACTTAGTGACTTGCTTCTAAAAACAGGACAAGGAAGGAAAAAATAGTAATGTTACAATGAAGGAGCCTGGCAAACACCTCCTTAACCAAATGATGACTGTTAAAACCTCAGCAGTGAGATCATGTGGATATTAAGACCCCTGTGACAGATGCAGTGAGAAAGGCTCTTCACCTCTGGTATCCTTTTCAAAAACCCGTTGCCCTAGCTAATTGAAAAAAATAAAGGGTAAACTCAAATTGGCGACATTCTACAGAATACTTCAGTACTCAGTACTCCTCAAAACAGTCAAGACAATGGAAAACAATGGAAGAGTCAGAAACTGACCCAGACCAGAGGAGACCTGAGGGACAAGACAAATAATTGCAAGGTGGCACCTGGATCAGACCCAGGAACGGAAAGAGGACCTTAACTGGAAAACTGATGAGACTCAGACAAGGCTGGATTTTAGAGTATAGTAATGCGTCCATGTTGCTTTTTCAGTTTTGAAAAACACATCATGTATGTAAGATGTTAAAAATAGGCGGGGAGGAGAAATGTAAGCAAATTCTCTGGATGTACTTGTAACTTTTCAGTAAATCTAAAATTATCCCAAAATAAAGTTGTTGTTGTTGTTGTTTTTAAAGAAATGTGGCCTAGGCCTGAAAAAAGTTTTACTGCCATGATTAACCAAAAAAAATTTTTTAAAGAGTGAGAAAAACATTTCAGGTTAAGGAGTCTGAAAAGTTGTCATTATAATTGACAACTAATTATAATGCATAATTATGTTTATCTTAGATTAACAAAACAGTCTAAGAGTTACAAAGGGTATTATTGTGAAAATATGGAAAATCTGAATAAGGATCTTACATAACATTATTATATTATATAACATTATTTTATCAAAGTTAAACTTATTGAGTTTGATAATATTATATTGGTTATAAAGAGAATTACCAGGGTTTTTTTAAAAAATGCATGCTGAATTATTTAGGAGTGAAATGTCATGATGTCTATAACTTACTCTCACTTTGATTGGCAAATAATATAAAGAGAGAGATAGATGGATAGATCCATAGATAAATCATATTTGGATACAGATAGAAGGGTAAAGCAAATACAGTTGAATGTTAAAACTTATTAAATCTTTGATTTAGGTTTTGTCTTTAAGTCAATTTAAAAAATATATTGGCAGTAAGAGTGACATTATATTCTTACATCTTTATATCTTTATTGTGGAGGCAACTGAGTTATCAGCCAGAAAAACAAGAATAGTAAAAAGCAAAATCCTGAGAGGAATGAAGCATGGTGATGGGAGACTTTAGTGAAGATGGAGAAATAAATCAGGTATTAGAATACTTGATTTATCTATATTTTGTCTTTAATTAACTTCGCTAGCCTGGAAAGTTAAATACAGTGATAGTAATGAAAACCAACTGTACCTACTTAGCTTAGTTTCATTTCCTCAGTATAAACCCAAAAGTCCTTTATAGAGGTCATAGTGGCCATGAAGGCTGACACTCCAATCCATATCTATGCAGCATAACTGAAAAGTCTAAGCTAAATATTATTTTCAAATTAACCCTGGTGGTGAATTATTTGGGAATGGGCTTTGTAGCGGACACTACTGGTGTCCTGCCCTATTTGGCCCACCCAAAATATCATCGGTACCTTCAATGAATAGTTTCTGTATCTACCAACAACTTTCTACCTGAATCGCCTACATCTAACTGCCTGAGGGTTTCTCTGGCCACTATGAGGTTCTTGACCATGTGCAAGGCTAATGGAAGTGCCAGGGAACACTATAACCTAGAGAAGGATAAGATTTGAAGAATAAATCTCCCAGCTTTCCTTGTGTTCTGCACAGTCTCTCAAAGGATCCCTGGCAGGATGGAACTCCCTTAACCAGAGTGTAATTCACTCTCTGTTTTCCTTCCTATGCTGCATTCCTATTGTTTTCTCACAGTGCTTCCCAGATAAATTATTTCATTCAAATTATTTTCTCAGGGTCAGCATTTGGAGAGACCTAAATTAAGACACACCAATTACCCGAAGTTTGCAAATGAATCTTGAGGTGATAGAAATGGAGACAGGCACAAGGAAATGTTTCCTCTTTCTATAACAAAAAGGTGAAGCAGGTGGCCATTTCTCCTTGAGGACAATGTGATGTCTAAATATGAGTCCTGGGAACTGTACAATCCCCTTGACTGACCGTGAGGATGCATCCCATAGGGATTTTGGTTACGCCAAAACGACTAAAGGCTGTGGACTTTGTTGAAGGGCTAAACTGTTATTATTTTGTCTTGCTTGACTGTCTTCCTTTGTTTCTGCATTTTCTCACTTCTCTGATTCAATTTGTTATTTGGAACTCGGGGAAGGTCTAGGAGGCTGTTTTTCAACAAACAAGAGGTAGGCAGAGGACATGGCGGGAGGAGAGGGGTGGGAATCTGTCCCAGTGTCCAGTGTCCTGGGAAGGCCCCAAAGGATCCTGCTTGGTTACACTTGTAAACTCATTTGAATTGGGATTTTTAAAAATTACTGTAAGTCAGAATTCCCATAACTGATACAGAAGAGTTTGGGGTAGCAAGTGGTTTTAGGGAAGACATAGTTGGGGGCTAGAGAATTGTTTCTAAGGTAGTTACTTAAGAATACAAACAATTGTTTAGATTAAAGGATGGAAGGGAGCTTGACAGTGACTGTTAGAAACACTGTATGTGCTTTCTCCACTACCTCCTTGGCACTGTTAGTTCATTTACTCAGCAAACGTTTATCATATTTATCAGTAAATATGCCCAACTTTGTGCTTAATTCTAGAATTAAGTACACTGCCTTCCTTTAATTAATACACAGATAATAAATGCAGATTGTCTAAATCTAGGAGAGTTGTAATACAGTTAGGCCCATGGTGGGAGCTCTGGAAGCCCAGAGAAAGTGTTCATTCCCTCAAACTTTACAGTGGGGTGGGTCTTACTAATGAACTAAGTCTTAACACATGGGTGAGTGAACCAGAAATAAAAGGAAAATTAAGAAAGACACAGAGAGGGAAGAGCATTCCAGGCAAAGGAGATACTATGTCAAAAAGCACCGAGGCAAGCTTAGCATGATTCATTTTATGAAAGGTACATGTTTCCAGATAACTGAAGCATAGTGTACATGTCAGAGAATAAGAGAAGTTGGAGCTGGCTGAGTGTCTTATTTGCTATTGAGACAGACTGGGACCTGGAACCTGGGGCTCTCTGCTGCAGAGCTGGCACCTGGACAAACGTTTTCTCCAGCAGCAGATACAAAGAAACTAGAAGGGACAAAAATAACTGTGTGCATGTGTAACTGGTGCAAACTGTGGGCACGAAGATGCAGAGAGACCAAGACCCAACTGCCATTTCTGAGTTGTTGGCAGCAAAAGCAGGGTATGGCACATGATCCCTGCCCACAGAACCACCAAAGGGCTGGTGGACAGACCACCTAAGCCACGCATCTGCCCTGACCCTCACCCCATTTAAGGAACAAGCTCACCCCCTCTCAGGGAGCGAGCAAGGGAAACTGTTACTTGTTTTCGCTCCCTCGTGCGGCAGCGTGAGTCCCAGTAAAGCCTTGCCTGAAATTCTTGTCTGGCCTCTTACCAATTTCTATTGATTAAAGAGTCCCAAGAACCCAGGTCAGTAGCACTATGATAAAAAAAAAAAAAGGAAGGACGGGAGGGAGGAAGGGAGGGAGGATGGGGAAGAGGGAGGGAGAAAGGAAAAGAAAGAAAAGGAGTTGACTTTGTCCTGAGCAATACAATAGAGTATTACGATTAGCTTTATATTGGGGAAAGGTCAAACTGGCAGTAGTGTAGAGAATAAATTAGGGAAGTTACGTTGAAGGCAAGTAAGGAAGTCAAGAGTTTGTGTGCTAATCTAAGCAAGCTTCCCTAACAGTAGTGGTGAAAGAAAAGAACAGAATTTAAGAGACATTAGAGAAGCAGAATTAACTGGAATTTCTTAGTTACTGGATTAGGAGCCCATGTTTTCTACTTGAGTGAGTGGGTGAACAGTGAGGACAGTCACCATGGTATAGGATACAGGAAGAGAAAAAAGTGAGAGAGAGAGTATGAGCAAAGCTTGGCCTTGATAATTTTTAGATGCCTATAGAACACATGAATAACTGTATCTTATATAAAATTCTAAATTTTAAGTTTTAGGGAAATGATTTAGAGATATTGTTGTTGTTGTTATTAATAGTGAACATATAAGTGTGTATTTAAATCATGGGACTAGATGAGTGTTAAAATTCAAGAGTTTAAGAGTCATTCTTTTGACCAGTGTTCTAACCAAGAGTTAATCGAAGGACTCAAACTGGAATAAAGGTACCCATTTTATAAATGGACCAAGTAGCTGCTTCAAAACCCAAGAAGTAGGGCTACTTAGGAAGGATAGAATCGAGAATAAAAATGGGCCTGAATGAGAGTAGAAACTTCAAAGGACTTTATCCACTGATTAGCGCTTACCTACCAAGTCCTAGGCTGAAAAACTGGAGTACTGCATATCCAGAGGCATCTAATCACTTTCAGCAGGGAGACCAGAATTGCAAGGCCAGCCATTCCACCTCAGCAAAAGTGGTCGAAAGAGTAACAGAGAACTTCTCAGGAACGGGCCACATGGCCTCAATATTTTAGCTTTGCCTTATGGCAAACATAACCTAATGAATATCAGGCTCTCGCTAATCTCCCATTACACTCTGTTTGCAAGTAGGTGGGTACAGAGGAGAGTTAAGCACCCTCCTCAGAAACTGCCTGATTAGGGAAAGAAAGGAGAAATCTTGATATGGCTTTCCCTTAAGGGAGAAGGTAGCCCAATCTCCACATTTACTGAATCATGAATGTAAGAGGATACTTGGCCTCCCCTACTGGTGAGTTCACTCAGGAGAGGATACGAATGCAGGAGAAGAGGAAGAAGGAGAAATACCTAGAAAACAGAAAAAAAAGGAGGGGGGCTGTGGAGGGAGATAGGGGATAGATAGAGGGAAAGGGGCATATACGGGAAATGGAGAGGAAATAACAAAAAAGGGAAGAAACGATGAAAAAACAAGTAAAGGAGGCCACAACTAGCACCAAGATTTGGTTTCTAATACCATTTTCCAGTATCAGCAACCAGGGGCCCTTGGACAAGGGCTGGCCCTAGGCCAGGGACAGGAAGGATAGAAGAAGAATTTGGAGTATCTTTGTAGTGCCACGAGGTAAAGACGTACTCAAAACAACAAAACAAAAAAAAAAATGAAGGAAGAAACCCCACAATGATGGGGATAGGCCAAAGGGACACAGGAGTCAACTGGAAGAACTCTGAAGGACCAAAGCTGGAATAATTTAAGTAACAAAATAAAGGAAATTGGATTGGAATATAACTCAAAGTATGTAAGTCCATACTGAGATCAAGAAATTATTAAATAAATAAATAATAGGGTCAAATAGACAACTTTCCTGTGCAGAAGAATTACAAATAATCTATGCAGATACTCTGTTATCAAGAGGCAGAACACAACTCCCCACCCTAAGTGTGGGCTGTGCATAGTAACTTCTTCCCAAACACTACGGTATGAAAGTGGGTGGTGGGAGAGTGACTTCACAATGATGTTAAACCTTGATCAGCATTAATATCAACAGTGATAAATTATGTCATATGCACCCTTGATATAACGTGATGAGATGAGAATGGCACTTTACCTCTGTGGTCTTCCTTCAAAAACCTATAACCTTAATCTAGTTCAAAGAAAAACATCAGACCAATCCCAACTGAGGGATATTTTACAAGATACCAAAGCAGTACTCCTCAAGACTGCTCAGGTCTCAAAAACAAGGGAAGTCTGAGAGACTGACACAACCAAGAGAAGCCTAAAGAGCTACGGCAGCTAAACATGATGTGGTATACTGGATGGGATCCTGGCACGAAATGGACTTTATTTACAATAATATGTCAATATTGTTTCACTAATTGTGACAAATATACCCTACTAATGTAAGATATTAATAACAGGGGAAATTGAATGTGGGGCATATGAGAACCCGCTGTACTAAACTTTCAACTTTTCTGTAAATCTAAAATAAAATGTCTTTTAAAAAAGGCAAATGAAAACAGGGTTTTGGTTATAAGACAGGTCAAATGAAAAAATAATGACCAAAGAGTATTTACTGGATTTGGTCAATAGAATTTCTGGGGAGATGCTAGAATAGCCAGATGAATGCAAGAGAATAGAGAGAACAAAGGTATGAACTGGGGAGTAAATGACAATTTAGACAGTGAAACAGCATGTACGAAACATCTCCTTGGCCTCCCCTGGTGCCAATGCAGGGGACACAGGTTTGAGCCCTGGTCTGAGAAGATCCCACATGCTGTGGAGCAGCTAAGCCCGCGAGCCACAACTACTGAGCCTGCAAGCCACAACTACTAGAGCCCGCACGCCTAGAGCCCGTGTTCCACAACAAGAGAAGCCACCGTGGGTTTCCCTGGTGGCGCAGTGGTTGAGAGTCCGCCTGCCGATGCAGGGGACGCGGGTTCGTGCCCTGGTCCGGGAAGATCCCACATGCCGCGGAGCGGCTGGGCCCGTGAGCCATGGCTGCTGAGCCTGCGCGTCCGGAGCCTGTGCTCCGCAACGGCAGAGGCCACAACAGTGAGAGGCCCACGTACCGCAAAACAAACAAACAAACAAAAAACAAAAATAAGAGAAGCCACCGCAATGAGAAGCCTGCGCACTGCAATGAAGAGTAGCCCCTGCTCGCCACAGCTAGAGAAAGCCCACGCCCAGCAATAAAGACCCAATGCAGCCAAAAGTAAATAAACAAATATTATTTTAAAAAATATAAAAATAAAATAAAACACCTCCTTAAACTGACTTCTTTGTGAAATGGGGAGAGAAAAATTGAGAGCATGAGAAAGAGGTAAGCGTTTATAAACAGGAAAAGAAAGTGTACTAAGTAGAAGTTGAAACAAGAAGGGGTGAATAAATAAGTGTGGATGGGAAACTCCCAAGACAATGTGGTGACTGATGCCTGGGGCACAGGGAGCACCGTTAGGCCCAAACAGGGAGAAAAAAACTTCTCTCTCTGAGACAGGAAGGAAGACCACAGCGCTGAGGGCTATGCAGATAATCGACGTCATACTAAGGCAGCTGGGAAGGACGAGGCACAATTGTCGTGCTCTGTGGATAGCATGATATTGCACAAATGTCCATTAATAAGAGGTATTCTTTTACTTTGCTGTCCGAAGAAAAGAGTTGTGCGTTTCTCATTTTATAGTTGTGAAGTCCTTCTTCCTTTGAAGTCAAGGTGGTTGTTCCAGGTCTCCTTCCTGATATTGGTTATTCTCTTAATACTGAAATTTCTGAATTATAGTTTATGTTATACAATTTTCTGTACATACTCAATGTTAAGTTTTTAAGATCCACCCTCATTGACACATTAACATTTAATTTAATGAAGTAAAAAAAGTTTTCTTTCAGTCTTCTACAGATGGACACTTAGGTCATTTTAATTTTTTCATATCAAAAACAATGCTGAAATAAATGTGTTCTGGTATACGGTATAAAATTTCCCTGCGATAAAACCAAAAATCACAATCTCTGTGCCCTAAAGTAGGATTACGTTTCAGCAAATGTCCTTTCCTTCTCCTTGGGCTAAGGTTTCAAAGTTCCGTTTTATTTTTCAATTTGCCCTGTTTCAGAACATACTTTCAACCAACAACTTCCTAAAGGTAGGTACATTGCTAAGTATAATTGAAACTACAATGAGAAAAAGGGCACAGGGCACAAAGCTTCATGTTACAAGAGAGACTATGACAGGTGCTAGAATGAAATTACCACCTGACATAGACACCCAACAGATGGAGAGATTTTAAATTCCAACCAGAGGAATAGGGTGACTTTATGAGTATTGTGGTCCTTGATCATAGTGATTTCAATAGAAAAATAAGAGAAGAAAAATGCTACAAGTCAAATGAGGGAAAAAATGCTAAAGTATGTTCAAGAAAAGTGAATTCATGGATCATTCTGGATGGAGCATAAAAGTTGTGAAGAGTAGTTTTAGAAGACAAAGCTGTAAAGGTATGCTGTAACCAGTTCATACAGGTCCTTAAATACAATGCCAAGGGTATTATAATTTATTCTGGAGGGAATAGAGAACCATTAAAGCAATAAAGTGACTTGAGTTGTAACAAATATGCTTTTGGCTCTAAATGAGGCCCACGTAAACCAACTTAATATTTAAGAAGACTAAATGGAAGTGATTCATTTTATGTTACTAGACTGTATGATTTCAGTCACATGTGGAAAATAAAATAAATGAACAAAGCAAGCAAACATGTAGATACGAAGGACAGAGTAGTGGTTACCAGAGAGGAGAGGGTGTGGGAGGAGGGTGAAATGGGTACAGGGGGTCAACTGTATGATGATGGACAGCAACCAGATGTTTGGTGGTGAGCACGCGGCAGTATAGACAGAAGTCAAAGTATTATATTGTACATATGAAACTTACATAACGTTAGAGACAAATGTTACCTTGATTTAGAGTAAATAAATAAATAAGCCTATTGATGTGCAATTTACAAGGTTAGAGCAGAATAAATGATACACATGGGGAAACAAGAGTGACTAGAGACAGCATAGATAGAGGGTTAGCAAATCCAGCTCAGTCATTTCATTAAAGACCAGAGGCTTTCTGCCTTGCAAACAGGTTTGTCTGTACCGTTGTTCTAGATTCCACATATATGTGTTAATATACGATATTTGCTTTTCTCTTTCTGGCTTACTTCACTCCGTATGACAGAAATAGAGACACAGAGTAGAGAACGAACGTATGGACACCAAGCGGGGAAATGGGGGGTGGTGGGGGGATGAACTGGGAGATTGGGATTGACATAGACACACTACTATGTATAAAACAGATAACTAATGAGAACCTGTCGTAAGGCACAGGGGACTCTACTCAATACTCTGTGATGACCTAAATGGGAAGGAAATCCCAAAAAAGAGGGGATATATGTATACATATAGCTGATTCACTTTGCTGTACAGCAGAAACTAACACAACATTGTAAAGCAATTATACCCCAATTTAAAAGAAAAACAAAAAACAGAGGCTTTCTATCAGTCTGTCCTGTCATTCGCATGTGCTGATGACGTTTTCCTTCATGATTGAAAATTAGCTGCACCAGTTCTAAGCTTCACATGCAGAAAGCTGACGTCCTGTTAAAAACGGGCATTTTCAACACTGAATCTCTTTTAATCCATAAGTAAAAACCTTTCCCAGAAGCCTACAGATTTCCCATCAGGTACAATTTGCTAAGAATGAGTCACAGGCCATGACAAAAACAATCATGTCAAGGAAAGAAAACAAACATGACCGTCTTGGACCAATTATGAAGGATGCAAAGGGACTACAGAAAGTTATCATTCCTATGGACAAGGGACAGTCAACACCAAAGAAGCACCAGCGCTTTCCCAGTAGGGAGGAAGGTGATGGTTGTGTGTATACCAACAAGCATATCTCACATAGACGTCAGATGGGGAGGGAGGGATATTGGCGGTAAGCTGGTTGATAAAGGGTCTATTTTAAGAGTTGTCATGAAAGCCTAAATTAGGAGAGTAACAGTGAAGAATGAAAAGATGAGATTGCTTCAAGGGACATTGGGAAAGTAAAATAAAGGGAAAGTGTCAAATGGATGAATAGTTGGTAATTAAAGGATTGGAAACAAGAAATGTTTATTGTAGGGATAAATTCATAAGAGAGAGAGAGGTGGGCATTGAAGATGCTGAGCAGTGTTCGGGTATATTAATTTTAAGGGGCTGCAAATGTAAGGTACCCAATAAAAATTTCCTATAAATACCTAGAAATATAGCTCAGAAGAATATATGGACTGTAAATACAAATTTGATAATCAAACACATATATGTAATTATTAAAGCTAGCAAACTCGAGATCTTCAAAGAAGAGAAATGATAAGAAACAGTAAAGAAATTGAAAAAGTTCTGTATTTAGGGAAAATCAAAGGAGAAGAAGCTAAAAGCATATTTAGAAACAGTAGATGTACAGTAAGGTAAAAATCTAGAATAAGCAAACCATGTGTTAAGAAGGCTGAGAAACTTGTGATTAGTCATTTGTAACCTATTCACTATTTCAATAGGGTGCATGGAGTACACACCAAGTTATAGCGGGGTTGAGACATGGGCGGGAAGCAAACACCTGGGACCAATGAGTGTAGGATACTTTTCACTCTTCAAGAAGTTTGGTAGTGAGAGAAAAGGTAGACATTGGATTTAAGCTAAGTGATTTTTCCAGTCTGATAAACATGGTATTCTTATTTATTTTTATAATGATAAATGACCCCTGACTGTCATTATTTATTGTCCAAAACACCTAGGAGAGGAGGAAATGTTAAAAATAAAAGATAATGCAAGACTTTAAAAGTCTAATTGTTCTCAGAAACAGAGAACAAAGATAAGGTCAAGAGTAAAAGTACAGGGCTTCCCTGGTGGCGCAGTGGTTGAGAGTCTGCCTGCCGATGCAGGGGACACGGGTTCGTGCCCCGGTCCAGGAGGATCCCACATGCTGCGGAGCGGCTGGGCCCGTGAGCCATGGCCGCTGAGCCTGCGCGTCCGGAGCCTGTGCTCTGCAACGGGAGAGGCCACAGCAGTGAGAGGCCCGCATACCACAAAAAAAAAAAAAAAAAAAAGAGTAAAAGTACAGCAACAAGCTTCAGAAGAGAATGGGCTTACTGATTGGAAAGAGAAGGGAAATAATAGCTGATCATTTTCTAATATAAGTTAAAAGGGAAAACAGACTTCTTTTCCCTTTTAATTTATACCAGAGAATATTAGTAGAGGATAGAGAAATAATTAAAGAGAATATCCACCACCACCATCACCCTGTTAAAAAAAAAAAAGAATGTATTGCAGCTCCTCCTTTCACTGCATGGAATTTTATTGTAAACATTTATAGTCATACTGTTTACCATTTTGGTAAATACCCATGAATGTGTACGTGTTCATATGTGGAAAGGAGATACATGAAGAAACCTCAATCCATCTAGGAAAACAGAACATCATGTGCTTGAAGAAAGGAAGAAATACACAGAGGGAAACATATGAAAATAACTAAAGATTACTACCGATGAAGAGAGGGGTTCTACAATCTACACAGGATAGCAGCTTATTATTAGTCACAGTCTCTGTGTCAGTCAAAGCAGTCCATCAATCCCTAAGCAGCAGCCCGTTGGCAGCTGTCAGGATGGCTTGCGGTACTTCGAGAGATTCATCTGAAATGGCGACAAGGAGCCCAAATGGAGTTGGCAAATTTATTCCTTTCACAGACAGGAAAACCATGGTCGGTGATATCAGCTCCCCACATCCCCAGTTCAACAGCCCACAGCAAACACAAAGAGCCAGATGATAGAAAACATGAGAGTGGAGGCTCTGTCTTTAGGGAGCCCACTCTAAACCCCCGTCAAGCAGTTTACAGTCTGCAGCTGTACCCAAATGAGGGCGACATAGAACTCAGTCCTGATGGAACTAGGGAGGCAGATGAGAGACTGCTTCCTAACAGACTCCTACAATAGGAGCCTTGTGACAGCCTCTATCTCACCATGTTCCTGGGAGAATCGCGGCACATTCGACCCACCCTTGGTTCAGCCCATCGTTGAGTGAGTCTTCCCTACGTGGTCCCTGTGGAGAGAGCAAGATTGTCGGGTGTTATGGTGGAGCCATAGTGTGTGCCAGAGACTACCCATTTCACCCATCACTTTCTTCAAAAATCTTTTCTTCTAAATATTTCTTATACTATTATCTCCAAGAAAACCTATTTCTTCACAAAGATAAAAATTACATGACTTGTTGCTTTTACTTAACAAAGACACTGACATACCTTCATTTTCTCCTGTACGATTACTTATTAAATCCCTGTGGTATGACATTTCTTATTAAAGGAATAAATGAATGTATTTTCGTACCTTTGTCACTGTAAAATGATCAAATCTCTGCATTAATGACTCACATCAAAGACATTAGTCTAAATCTCAAGTCATAAAATGAAATGCCATATTAAAATAAAAAGTAAAACTGTAACAGTTGAAAATAAGAAAAAGATGTGTATGTAGAAAGAGCTACTAATCAAAATTACCCACTCAGAATTTCTTGCAGAGGGAAATGCAGAACAGTTTAAAATGAATGAACAGCTCAATGATCAGGCAAATGAGAATGATTAGAAAACACATTCTCTTACATAAAAATGGAAATATGTAAAATAAAGTATATGTGCATTTTATACACATTTGGTTGGTTTTCTGCAATGGATTCTGCCTTTTTAGCTATTTTTTAAAGTTACTACTTTAAAATTAAAATTCTTAGGTTGACTTACTGATCCCTCAATTGCCTTTTCTCATTTTCCTTCCCAAAAGAAAACAAAAATACAAAGATTTTTGCTCAACTTTAGAGCCATCACTGAAGGAAATTACAAGGGAAACTGAGAGAATGTGTACACCTGCTTATATGCAGGTGTATTAGGGTTCCCACAAGAAACAGAACCAATACACACACTGCCTCTCCATAGATAGATAGATGATAGATAGATAGATACAGATATAGATCTATATATAGTGAGAGATATAGATGGATTGGCCAAAAAGTTCGTTCGGGGTTTTCATAACACCCTACTAAAAACCCGAACGAACTTTTTGGCCAAACCTAAATATCTGTGTGTGTGTGTGTGTGTGTGTGTGTGTGTGTGTGTGTGTGTATACACATAGACATTTATTATAGGAAATGGTTTACATGATTATTGAGGACAAGAAGTCCCACAATCTGCATTCCGCAAACTGAAGAACCAGGAGAGCTGGTGGTATAATTCATTCTGAGTCCAAACGCCCAAGAACCAGGACTTCTGATGTCCAAGGGCGAGAAAAGATAGGCATCCCAGCTCAAGAAGAGACAGAATTCATTCTTCTTTCGCCTTTCTTTTCTATCCGGGCCCTCAAAGAACTGGATGAGGCTCACTCACACTCAGGAGGGCCGATCTCCTTACTCAGTCTACTGAATCCAATGCTAATTTCTTCCAGAAACACCCTCAAAGACATACCCAGAAATAACGTTTTACCAGCTATCTGGGCATCCCGTAGCCCAGCCAAGTTTACATATAGGATTAACCATCGCAGCAGGGAACTAATCTAAGTACTTTACGTATATGATCTCTATTTTTTTTTTTTTTTTTTTTTTGCGGTACGCGGGCCTCTCACTGCTGTGGCCTCTCCTGTTGCGGAGCACAGGCTCCGGACGCGCAGGCTCAGCGGCCATGGCCCACGGGCCCAGCCACTCCGCAGCATGTGGGATCTTCCCGGAGCGGGGCATGAACCCGTGTCCCCTGCATCAGCAGGCGGACTCTCAACCACTGCGCCACCAGGGAAGCCCATATATGATCTCTTTTAACCGTTAATACAGTATAAATGTGTCTTTATAAAGGTAAACAGTGTTGTTAGTAACGTTAAGTATTTACCCCTCCCCCACCCGTCTGAAAGGTTTAAAAGCAGATCTTCAGAAATTCCCCTTCCCATTGAATAGATTGAAAGTTGGGGTCTATTCTGAGCTCTCTCTAAGTCGTCCACTGGCAGCTGCCTGTGTGCAGCCCATGTTCCTCCCAGTTACACCCACACCTCCGAGGACTCACCTCTTCTCTGTGCCATCTTGGGGAACATGAAGCTGATTCTGGAGAGCCGTGGATTCTGAGTCTGAATTTAATCACACAATTCAGGAGTGCAATAAAGGTAATTTTATATTTTCTATAACTCAACGGGCTTTCTAGTATGAGCATCCATTCTACAGGGTGAAGGAAAATTAATCTCAGATGATTTAAGTTTCCCCCATTCCTGTAGGACTAGTGTTCCCCTTAAGGGATTAGGGGTTGCCATCTGATCTAAGCCATTAACAATACACCCTGATATCTGATGAGATCTTTTCCTTCTAGTGGTAATCTGCAATCTGCTAAGGAAGCCAGCAGTCATTAATTTTGCACAATAGTCATCATTTTTGCCTCTCTGTTTGACTCTCATTGAGCCAAACTGTATTGTCCTCTCTAGTGCATGTGATCATTCTGTCGCCTCTCCATCATGATGGAGACATGAGAAATTCCTGGCGACACCTATGGTACTTCACCACTTCCAGGCTGTTCTAGGTGCCATCAGAATTGTCCTACTGCCCTTGATCATGCAGGGCATGGGGTAGTTCTCCAAGGGTCCTACAACCTGTCATCTCATCTTGCAAAATTTTCTGTTTGGAATCTGTTCTGGGCTTCCTTGAAATTTAAAAAGAAAAGGAGTTAAAGGTCTCTCTGAATTCAGACTCCGCCGAATCCATGTGGGATTTTTGTATCCATTCTCTTTCCCATGATGATGCATTTGAAGTCAGGGTTCAGGGCTCCAGCCAGCATCTTAGCTCTTTCTTCTTCCTCTCTGAGCCTCTAATCCCCCACATAGGGAGGGGTTAGAAGTGAGAAACTCTGCTCACACTTCACTTGAATTCTCCTGAATCTTTGTTTTCTGTGGAGATGAAAACTTTGTTTCTCACAGAGGCTCTATACCATCAAAGTCCAAAAGCGAAGAAAATACTTCTCATTTTCCCCCCATTCTCCTGGAATGTTCTACACTTGACACAAAGAGCGTGGAAGTCTCTATCTACTGACTGAAATGTGTTAAGAAACAAGAGAGGAATGTGGGAGCAACATGACAAAAGAAAGAAAATATGATAATGTGAAAGAAAATATGATATTGTGAATTGGGCAAAAGAAAATATGATAATGTGAATCTGTTTGCATGCCAAAATATTATCATGTGGCCCAGGGGCAAGTTGAGGGAATGAATGAGGGATAATAACTCTTATGTTAACCCCATCTCTGTAATTTTCAAACCATACAGACATATATGAGTTTACCTGATTGTGTAAAAATGTTGAAGGTAATTAAAGAATAAATAAAATTGTGTATCTAATATGACATTTCCTTCTTCTTAAGAAGAAGCATCTAAAAAGTTAAACACTTCGATGAAGGGTCTCTTCCAACGTGTCTTCACTTTGTTCCTTTTGTCTTACAAATCATTACATACATTTCTGGGGTCCCTAAACCTACCTACATGGGTATTTCTGCCAGGGTCCATTTGTTAACTAAACAATCACTAATTTGGGTTCATTAGTTCAGACTAATGTCAGGTGCAGGAGGTTTTAAGGTGATCCACCATAAATCAGCCTGGGGTAGCTTTTGTCCCTCTTTTTCTGCAACACCATCTAGGCCTCAGAGTCTAGCAGAGTTTCATGTATACCTGTTAACTCTATTAATGAGTATTGCTCAGAAAACTACAGGGATACTGGAGCTAAGATTCAAAATTATTATTTTGTGGGCCTATATATGTTACCAATCAAGATGCAGTTATGGAGGTAAGTTGGGTGGGAGGGTGGGAAAGGAGAGAAGCTGTTGTTAGAAGTTGGTTTCTCCAATATGGGGACTGAGATTAGTTTGTATAATATTAAAAGGAATGAGAAAGACTGCAGTTGGAATGTTGTCAGCACTTTTTTGCAAAAATAACTTAGAAACATGAAAACTTTAATAAGGCATAACTCAAGCAGGCCTGTACAGCTTAGAATTAACAGAGAAATTAGGTAGAATAATGGATACTGCTCTTTCTAATCATCTACCTCCATTTAGTAATTCAACAAATATGAGTCAGTCATAGCCAATGTTTAGGAAGTCTTCTGGAACTCAGGGTTCAATACTGATCAAAACAGGCATTCTTTTCTCTCATTTTCAATCTTTATGTCCACTAAATTTGCTTAATCTTGTAATTCTGCCATTTGTTCAATAAGTTCCAATAATATCAAATGATGGCCTCTTACTTTCTAGTTGCCATTTACTTTTACCTCCACTTAAAATGCCCTCTCCTAACACTCAGACACACAAGTCATATCCAATGTTTAATAAACTTTTTAAATAAACGAGTTCTTCATGCATGACATGAAAGGAGATAATTCTAATTACACAAAAAAAGATTGTTTTCCAAATTTAATTGATTGATGACTTCCCCAGCTTACACTTAAATAGTGAAGAATCTTTTTTAAGTTGGTACATAGTAAAGATTCAATTAAATAACTGAGTGAAGTCTAACATTATTACATTTTAATTAAGACAAGACCTAGAGTCAAATTATGTGGGATTTTAAGTTTTATATAGACACAGTTAAATATAAGTGGATACTTGATAAAGAGTTGTGTTTGATCTTCTGCTTTACCACTTTGGGAACACTGAGTGCCACTTAATGAACATGGAGACAGATATAATGGAAAGAAGCAAGGTAAGATAACATCATAAAAACTTCCCTGAATTGGAAAATGTCTTACAGAATATAGCAGAACATGTTCACTGGATTTAATACATTTTATCTCTGGGCTTTTTCAAAGTCACATGAAAAACCAAATACTAGTTCCAGTATTTTGTATTCTATTCTGTTACTTTCAGAGAAAATGAGCAAGGATGCTCGAAGGACATTTTTTGCATACTTAATAATGTAATTATAGCCTATTTAAAGAAAAATATCTCTGTAAATATACTATTATTGTATTGTAAACAGTTATTGTTATTAGCTAAATTAAAATGCCAACATGATATTCTTTCTGAAGCTACTCTGAATGGAAGCAGTGAATTTCAGGAAATATCATATGTAATGTACAGAGTTTGTTTATTCTCATGAGAATTTTATCTCTAGTTTTCAGTCTCTCAAGGCTTGAATAATTAGTATAAATAGATAGCTTTCATATTGAGGAGCTTTGGAACCAAACAGTTTTTGAAGTTTTTTGTTACTGGTGATAAGAGGAAAAGTACATTTCTTCTGCTGCTTTTTAATGAGACATTTAAATTTCTTTTTTTGAAAAGGAGAGTATAGTAATGTGTGCCCATACAGACAAAGGCATAGTATTTTAGGGAACACACGAAGAAAGAAAAGATATTTATTGTATTTGTTTTAGTTCAAAAACTTTAAAAGAATATTTATAAAAATGAAAAATTTGGGCTTCCCTGGTGGCGCAGTGGTTGAGAGTCCGCCTGCCAATGCAAGGGACACGGGTTCGTGCCCCGGTCCAGGAAGATCCCACATGCCGCGGAGCGGCTGGGCCCGTGAGTCATGGCCGCTGAACCTGTGCGTCCGGAGCCTGTGCTCCGCGGCGGGAGAGGCCACAGCAGTGAGAGGCCCGCATACCACAAAAAAAAAAAGAACAATTTGAAAGTTGAAGTTATGGAATTTTCTATGTTGACTATTTTTCCAATTAAGCAGTGCATTGCTCTCCAAATCTTATGGGGATTAAAACGGCATGGGAAAATATGCTAAAATATTCCTACCTTGCTTCTTTATTTTCTCTTCTTCATCTTTCTTCTCTAATCTCCATAGTCTCTTTCCTGTTCCATTCTATTGTTTTCTCCTCATCTTTCCTTTTGTGCTACATTTCAACTCCATATGAAAAAGGCGTTTTAAAAACAGAGTAGTCACACGGAGGTCAGCCCTACTTCTCAGTGTAGAGGGAAAAACTTACAAAACAATGAATCCAAATGTACCTATCAAGGAAATGTTATGGACACATCTTCACCCCCTGACTCCACCTAATGGCAAGAAACAGGTAGGCATGCCTCCCAACAGAGAACCTCCTTGTGCTTTGCGGACTCTGGTGGTGACCCCTGTGGCCACAACTCTTCCATTGTATTATCCTGCTTTTCTCAGTGCTTGACTGGGACATCGGACAAAATCTTCATGCCAGGGTCTCTCTGCCATGGCCCCGTTTTCTGTCTCCAGTATATTATATCTTATTTACTTCCACAATAGTCCTCTCTTCCACTCAACCACCTCACTTCTCTGTCGGTGGCATTAAATTGGTACCACTGGGGAAAAGAAATTAATTCTGGTTGGCCATGATGTCTAAGACTTCTCATGTGAGGATGGTACAGAGCCAAACTGCTAACGTTCATTGTTAATGCTTTGCTTTTCTGTTGTACATTAAACTCCTTTAAAAGAAAATCTGACAATGACTAAAGCTCACTTAAATAGGGTTAAGTATTTAAAAGTGAACCAAATTATAGGGGAAAATAGAATTCGAAAAAGAAATATGTATCACATTATATTTTGGTATTTCAAGAAGCTCTTGGAATCTTATTTAAAGTCTATCCATTTTAATGTGTCAGAGGGAAATAAAAGCATAATGGAAATTTTGTTTTTCCTTTGGCCTATAAGAAGCAAGGAGACTGAAAGAACAAAGATAAGAACAAAAGAAAATAATCTAGGCATAGCCACAGAGCAATGACAAATTCCTCCTAAATCAGAGAAGACAAGAAAATTTAAAAGATTGATAACTCTCAATGTAGTATGAATCATATTTTCCATCTATCAGTGCTGGACCTATCTATCTATATTGTTACTAGAGGAAGTATCATTTTTTTGTCAAGCTGTTGCTCTTAGAAACAAGTCATCCTGATATTTTCTTTGATTATAACTAAAGAGCAATATCCATTCTTGTTACATGGGGTAAAGTATAATTTAAAGCTCATTAGAAGTGTAGCAGGTGTTCACGTATAAAGTGCAAAAAAAAAAAAATTGAGGAAAGAATTTCTCTATGGCTGAGCTGTCAGTGCTCTAAAAGCCTAATTTATTTTGCATAACCTTTTAGCAAACAGACATGATTATAATAGAGAAAAGAGAAATAGAAACAATATATGCAAGAAACTAAAGGGACTTAGCCTTTTGATTTGACCTTGATTCCCAGCCTTTGAAAATATTACAGTCTTTTAACAATTGCAGCTTTGACATATAACACATTTTTCTTCCCAGGAGAAAGGAGTTCTTCAGACATTTTCTTAGCATAAAAGCTGCTCTAAAGTAGAAAATGAGTAGGTGCATAAACTGAAACAGAGTCAGTTTATATTCATTGCAAAGCAGGGAAGGGAATGATGTTCAATCATCCAGTCTTTTGATGGGTTTGTTTTTCATGTGGAAGGCTTCTATTCTGCAGAGAGGAAATTTGAACTCAAAATTCAACAGTGAGTAAAAGTCTTCTAGCAAGTGGAACTATTTCTCAATACCTTCCATTGTTGGATCATGTTAGCCAAAGGGTTAAGAAAAAGACCCAAGTACATCAGATCTAAACACAGAACTGAAACTAAAAGTTATAATTGTTAACACACTGATACTATTTGAGTTGTGGATTTGCATAGCCATTTCAACTAGTCACTCTAATGAAAGCTCACGGTGGCTGGAGTTAACAGGATTTTTGAATAATTCAAATTGTTAATGTTTTTCTCCGTTAATGAAAAGGAAAGAGCTGTATTATTTGAAAAGGCAGGGACATAGAAAGGGGAAGTTGTGGTATTCAGGAAAGAATGGTAAGAAATATGACACAACTTTTTAATTGTAACAGGTTTTGATATTGCTTACTGAGATTTAATGCTGTCATTAAAATTAATTTTTGAAATATAAAAAGCCAATATCCATAGCAATGAAAATAAAAATCTGAAAGTAAAATTCCATACACTTTTAACAAAAGCCAAAGTGGGTTGAGGAAGGATGAATGTCAAAATGTGCTGAAGACCTCAGGGTGCCCAGTATGTGGAGGCGAAGGGGACGGTCAGGGATACTGACCGTCTTATATTTTTGTTTCCTAGACAAGAAATTTACATTTAAATACAATTGTTTAAATTAATAATAATAGGCATTTGCTTCCTTTTTCCACTAATGTCATTGGGGAAACTGGTGTATCAAAGAATATGAAGTAGCTATCACATATGTGTCTAAGAGTTTAGTGCAGAGGTTCTAAAAAAGTATTTTGTTTGGCTAGAATAGAAGGTTTCTTAAGGGAGCCAATAATTTATCTAAAAATAGGGATTTCAATACCATTGAATAATTAGATCTTGTCATGCTGGGGCTGCAGGCCAAACTTGGTTGTAGTCAACAGTTCAACAGAGTGGACAAGCAATTGCCCCTCTCCCTCCAACCCATTAGAAATGATCAATGCCTTCCTAGGTTGCCACAATGCCCCTTCTAAACAATGCCACCTCTTATCTTCAGAGAGCTTTGTGGCTTTCTTTTACTGGCTTATGCTTAGTGTATGTTTGAAATTTTCACTTGTAACAGAGCACAAGTGGTTTTATTTATTATTAATAAAATCACAATCTGTGTCATTCATGCTTTCCCATTTTTTTTGCACATAGAAGTTACTAAGTAGGTATTTGCAGAACTGAATTGAACTTTTTAGTTATGGCATGGTGAAAACAATATTTCAAATACTGCTCCATCCTGGGGCATCTAGGTTTGAAATTTTTAAAGATGATATATTTAGGATCATTTGATTTTAGTCAATTTGCACTGCTGTGGCAATTCTTACATTTAATTCTAAGGGAACTTAAACCTTTTTCCTGTTGTGGAATAAATACAACCTGTACTTTTAAAATTGCAAACCATGAAATTAACTCTCTGCAGCAGATATTTATTAGTCTGCATTTATCAGAAGGTAATCTAACATGGAGATTTCTTCTTTTTTGAAAACCAATGCCAAGAACGCTCACTTGTGTCAAGTTAGCATTTGTGTTGGAAACCATGCTTTACTTTCCGTAACATAATATAATCACGGTGTTACCCTTCCATGGGTCCTCGGTAGTAGTTCCCTAGAAGGGCTGTTAGAGGTCTGCACTGTGAGTATTCCAGTTAAGTAAAATATGCCCTCTAAAAATAATCTGCAAAATAGCAATTTGGGTTTGGAGGTTAGAGACAAAGCTCTCACAGAGGATTCATAATTCCAATTGCTCGATAATGACGTTATAGAGAGTCAGGCCTTCAAAACTGTCAAAAGTTTATTGAAAACCTTTATCATAATTGAAGCAGGGATAATAATATTTTATTATGCTATATTTTGGGCCATAGGAATTATAGTGTACTTCTCTTGAGGGCCATCTCTTTTATTTGTTTTAAGATAGCATAAAAAAACTTTCATCATAAGAGTACTAGTAAGTAGGCTAACTTATATAAAATATATCAATGTGTCCCCAAACTATCATTATAAGTAAAGGGTCTCCTTGGATTTTATACGGGAGGCATATTTAATTATTTACCAGTAGTAGTTTGCACTAGATCTACTCTGTTTCTGTTACCCAGTTTCTAAAAATACTTTTTTTCCCCTTAGTCTATTAGTAGTACATGCTCATTAAATAAATTTTCTAAATACAAATGATAATGTCTACACCCCTGAATACATGGTTTAGGGGACCAGGAAATCATAGCAATACACAAATTCAAGGTTTTGTAGTAGGCAAAATGGTCCCAGAATAGAAAAGTAAAAGCAATCTCTATGAACTCCAGCACTTAAATATAGTATCACAGGGAAATCAAAAATAAAAAGAAGAAAATAAAAGGAGTACAAACCTCCCAGTTAAAAGGAAATATTATATCTTTTTACTGTTATCAAAACTCTTATAATACAATGAAATAATGGATCTAGGTAATGACCTTCAACAGCTAGTAAAATCATTAAGCAAAATTTTGATGATGGGGCTTCCCTGGTGGCACAGTGGTTGAGGGTCCACCTGCCGATGCAGGGGACGCGGGTTCGTGCCCCGGTCCGGGAAGATCCCACATGCTGCGGAGCGGCTGGGCCTGTGAGCCATGGCCGCTGAGCCTGCGCGTCCGGAGCCTGTGCTCCGCAACAGGAGAGGCCCCAACAGTGAGAGGCCCGCATACCGCAAAAAAAAAAAAAAATTTTTGATGATGGACTTTCTAATAATGAATAGACTGACATCATGACTGACCCTAATATCACAATAAAATGAAATGTTACCAGAGGAAGGCAAGTACAGAACAACATGATATAATGAGAACTTGGATGCCATTGTCATGCGTGAGGAGAGGATGTCCAACCTGTACCCCTAAAGTCAATATAAAAACAAATATTTGGGGGTGGGGTGGAGGCATGGGTGATAAAAGCAAAGGTAGAGTTGCCTTCTTGCCAGGTGGTAGCTCAGGGCTCTGCAAGCCTCATTGGGAAGCCCTTTGTCTCGTATGGAACACGAAGCACAGACCACTTCATCTATTTGTTTAAATTAATCATCAATTTCTCAAACAAATAAACTACAGTCTAGCTTTGGCTAATGTTTGCTTAATTCATTTAGATGAAAAAAAGTTTGTGCAAGGGAGGAAACTTTACTCAAAATTGTTAAGTAATTCTAAGGATCTTAAAGGAAAAAATATCCACAAGTATATTAACTGAAACAACAGTACATCAAAGAAGTCAGTTCATAGGCTTCTGGTATGTGGTACCTTTTTAGGTCTCTTTGCTTCTTAAATATTTATCATCACCCCTGGCACTTTAATTTTCAATTTATCCTCTAAACTACAATTCACTTCATCTCCTTTATCTCCAAATCTGAACTTTACAGTCCATAATTCTCTTCTGATTCAAGTTCTTCCTCTAAATTAGTTTCCTTGATGTTTGCTACAGCCTAAAGAAGTCCTCCAAACCATTCACCCTCAAGACAGAGAAGCTGAAGTGCAACTTGGGATTTTCTTTTATTTTTTTTCCCCCATGAGCAAGCTTTCACCCTAACAGAAGATTCAAGGTGTCAAGAAATGTCCTTCTTTTTCTGACTTCTCCCAGAGTTGTACTTAATTCTTCGCTCTGTACTCTAGTTTCCTACTCTCAGCTTTACTCTTTCAAAACAGAAAGTCCCTACTCTGGAGATGACCCAAACTTTTTTCCGTATCTGGTAAGTGTATGGAGTCATTGCTTAGCACTCATGTCTTGCCCCATGGAGTTTTGGCTGTAACATTACTACTAATAATGGTAATGGCAATAATATATTGCGTGTGGAACACTGTGCAGAAAAGTCCACACCTAATTTACCCTCCCAGCAATCTCATGAGCCAGGCTCTATGATTAACTCAATTTTATAGATGAGGAAATGGAATTTAGGGTAGTTGAGTAAATTCCTCAAGACGGCACAGATAATAAGTAGGGCACTCAGGATTTGATCCCACACCAACTTGGCTCAATTTCACGTTTGCAGGTTCCTCTGCTTCCCCCCCCAACTCCTTATACAGGCCACCGAAGACACTAATTGTTTATTCTAAACACTGCAAATAGTGTTTTGTGTACTGAAGGCTAATTATCCTGAAAAAGGCATATGCAAACCTAGGTCTGGAAACTTACACCTAGAGTCCCAATTCCACTTAGCCCTGAGCGTGCCATCTGGGCTGGGCTTGCCCGACATGCTCTTACGCATTCTTAGTTTATAGCCTGCTACCATACTCTCCATGGGAAGCTATCATACTGATCCCCAAAGCAAATGGATTAGGGGCCCAGTGTATCCGTTGGAATACCCAGATTAATCAAATTAAAGCAACCGGAGTAGGTTTCTTCTGCTTTCTCTACAGTCAGCTGAGAAAAGTGCACTTCAGCACTGATGATCGAAGTTAAGTATCCTATTCATCCTGTTCTCAGGCAATCCCATTCTAACATAAATAACATCACTGCTCTCTGCTGATGGCCTCGACCATCTTTACTAAATGACCTTAAATGGTACAGCCTTGGAAATTAACTATTTGGATACCACATAAGCCAGAAAAAGCACATACTTCTAATTTCAGGTCAGTTCCTGAGCACAATGAAATGAATAACTGTGCATTCTGAGGCTATTATTACACCAGCTCAGTTCCTCAGATCTTTTCCGACTTCCCACAAAAATACTTGAAAAGGAAAAAAAAAAAAATCACAAGAGTAAAAAAAGAGTGAGAGAGCAAGAAAAATCACTAAACATAATTTTAACATTACCATATGAAAGAGTTTATATCCAAATTTTATTCTGAATGTATCTCCATGAGTGTTTCCCAGGTTATTGCCTATTCTTAGGAAATATTTTAATGAATGCATGATTTTCCACCAAGAATAAATATTGCAGTTTACTCAACTCTTTCTGTATTGCTTAGTATTTAGGTTGTTATTAATTTTTGCTGGAATCGCTATATCGTTATGCAATAAATAGATTTCATTTATAAAACCACTTCTGTGTTTACAATCAGATTTCCAATTCAAAAATAACTAGGTCAGTGGATACCAACATTTTAAAGACATCACCTATTTAAAAGATTCTTGATGCTAACTAAGGATGTTATTTTTCCCTAGTTACAAAAATAGACATTTTTAATGACTCAGGCCATTCAAAATGAGACACAAGTACAAAGTTATTACCCAAAGTCCTTGGCAATAAAACAGTGATTAAAATGTTATGTGCACACGTCTGTGGGACAACACTTCCCACGCTTCAGATTCTGAGAAAAAACTGAGTTTACATTCTTCATCCACATTTATTTTCATGCTTACTTAGACAAGTTACTTACTGTCTTTAATTTTTTCTAATATTTGAAATGTGAATAATAATGGTTCTGTCTCACAGTTGTGTTTTCAGTAGTAAATGGTGTAACGATTTAAAGGGCACAGCAAAACGTCTGGTACATCAAGAGGCCTCATTAAATGTAAGCTATTTCTACCTTAGCAGAGCCCTGTGGCGTAGTCTCAAGGGAATGTGCTCTGGAGGCAAGTTGCCTTGAGTTTGATTCCTGATCTACCCTGTACCAGCTGTGCGATCTTCAGCCAGTTACTTGAGCTCTCTGTAACTCTGTTTCTTCAGATGGAAGAACTGGAATAACCATAGCATTTCCATCTAAGAGTTCTTGTTTGTATTACATGAGATTGTAAGTCTCTAGGAGGAAGTCTGGCTTATAGTAAACACTGAATAAATATTATTACTTATTAGAAATTACCAGTAGCATAACATAATTTTCTACTCTGTTTTTGATTGGTAGCTTCCTCATTAACATAAAATAGATTGGTAAGCAGTAGTCACAAAGAAAACAATTGTTAATTAATTTTTAAAAGATTATTTCCTTTTCACTACAACCTACCCAGGCAAAACGCTGCTGTAAGTCCATACTGTTGTATATGGATAAAACAAAGCCACTATTATGCAACAGAGTGGCCTGTATCTGCAGGCAAGTAAGAATTGCTGAATATGATTTTGGGACTCCACTATTAAAATACAATTTTAAATGACAACATTGATTTCAGAGCCTTAAGGAAGACATATTTTAATGTAATAGAATGATTTAAGATAAATTAACAAGTAGTTCTATTTTTTCATGTTAAATTCAGCTTCCCCCCCCCTACTCCTTTCCCCCAATTAACTGTGCTCTCGAGGTTACATGGCTCTGTGATTTTCAGGATTTTGTGGATTAAGTTAAATATCCTTTATACACACAGACACACACACATATATTTGTATATATATATTTAATGTATCTGTGTTTAATGTATGTATAATTTTATTTTTTTGGATGTAAAATAAAATGGCATTTCTATTTCATTAAAAGCATTTCAGGGGCTTCCCTGGTGGCACTGTGGTTGGGAGTCCGCCTGCCAATGCAGGGGACATGGGTTCGAGACGTGGTCCAGGAGGATCCCACATGCTGCGGAGCAACTGGGCCCATGCGCCACAACTACTGAGCCTGCATGCCACAACTACTGAAGCCCAGGCGCCTAGAGCCTGTGCTCCGCAACGAGAAGACACTGCAGTGAGAAGCCCTCTCACTGCAATGAAGAGTAGCCCCCACTCACCGCAACTAGAGAAAAGCCCACGTGCAGCAACGAAGGCCCAACGCAGCCAAAAATAATAAATAAATAAAATAAATTAAAAAAAAAGCATTTCAGCCATTAGTAAAAATTATTTATTTATTTATCATTTATTTTGGAGACCTGGACCTTCTCCAGCAAAACTAAAAACACCATGTGTTTGATTATTGCAAACGTTCTGGTTACAGAAGTCCAGAAATATTACTGATTTTTATGTAGCTGGTGTTCTTGTCATTACTTAACTCAAAAGAAAATCTCAAGTGTACTTCTTTAAAAATAAATTTGTTGTAAGAAATGATTAATCTCTGGAATATGAAAGGTAAATTAAGGGCAGGAAACCATGCTAAAATAAATTCTGTTTCCATTTAAATAAATAATTTAGATAAGCCATTCTTTCTCAGAACTTTAAGTTTGGATTTCAAATGCATCTTAATTCCAAAAATGCCTATATTTTTTACTAATTACACCTTTTCCCACATGCCTTTTCTGCAAAGATAAACTTCATATTCTTTTTCCTAATTCAGGTTCTCAGTTTGGTCCAACTCAACTTGCTACTAGTGAAAATTCAATTTCCTTTATGTATTAGGGTCTCCTCCCCATCTCAGGATCAGATGAAAATTTGGAGGGTTTATGTATTGCCAAAGCATAGTAGTAGACCCAAGCCCTCTTGCATTGTGGTTCACATCCATGTTGCTCCTTCTTCTACACGGTGGAGTCCACCTAGTGGAGTCCTTTTCTATCTGGGGCCCGCAGGCGCCCTGGATGAGCTGAGAGGCCCTCACAACAGGGCTCCTGACAGAGGGGAGACTCCTGCCACAGACTCTCTCAGTTAATTTCTCTGGTTCTTATATGCACAGACATGCTTCAGGCACATAAGCACAACCAGGTGAGCCGGACATCCATTTGCTACTCTCAAACAAATAAGGACACAAACAGAGAAAACAGTCCTAAAACCCACTTACCTCTCGGTCTCCGTAAATTCTATCATTTCGGATTAGCCCTCTGCAACCTCCTGCTCTTAACCACCCTCTCTGCCCTTTCTCTCTAGTGTCTTTTTCTTCTAACCCAAGAGAGGCCTCAGGGGGATAGAATGTCTCTGAAGTGCCTTTTGACGTCTCATTTTCTGCCCTGAAACATGACAGATGTTAAAGGTTGCCTGAAGAAAGTGGACCCCAAATCAGAATCGTAGAGATTGCAGAAGTAAAAATAACTCTCCATTTTGCAAGTCTCCTACAACAGTAAGGACACAGTAAAAATAGTTAATAACTGAATAACTTGTCTTGCCATCTACCTTTTATTTGTCTTAAATCATGTTGTCCTTTAAAAAGAATAGTATAGTAAATAGTACAGATAATGGTAGAACTGTTTCAATATAATGGAGAGAAATAAAGAAAATATAGTCTCTGGATTGACTTGTATGGACAATTTTCTTAATCAATGTTGCTTTCAACAGAAAGATAAAGACAATTCAGAGATGAAGGAAAAAGCTTTCAGCTCAAAAGCGTTTTCTTATCCAGTGTCTGCTGCTTGAAATTGTTTCAACTCTTGAAATTGTTTAAACCTGGGATATAACCATTAACATCCATAGCACAATGACTACAGGTGACATAAGTGGAGTTTTTTGTCTGTTTGGCTAGTAAATAATAGATACAATCATTTCTCATCCACCTTTTTTGGAAAGTGAGCTCCAATATCCAATAGTGGGTTAAGGGGAACCATGAGAGAAAAAAAATGCAGATACAGTTTGCCTGAAAGAGGAGATGTAAAGAGAAGAATAAAATCAAACCAACATGCAATAATCTCACTAAGACAAGCTTCTCCTCCCTTCTGGAACCAGACGCGGCAATTCTTCTCATGAAAATAAATTCTTGACATAAGTAGACAGTTTTCTTTCCAACCATTCTAATTCCAGTATATTATTAGTTACATGCTCGGAAAGCTTTGGGGTAACTACACTTCTGTCATCTCAGAATTTTCTTTCTTGTCTTTTAGAAAATGGAGATTGTAACACTCAAAAATCCCTTTGGGATTTGCAGATGAAAGCATTATATAGCTATTAAGTATTAATAGTATCTATTAGCATAGGACCATTTACAAAAGCTTCTGTAAACATCCCCCAATTTTTTTAAATTCTCTACTGCTTAAAATGAAAATAAAGAGAAAAACTA
Source organism: Aethalodelphis obliquidens (assembly GCF_003676395.1). Taxonomy (NCBI): domain Eukaryota; kingdom Metazoa; phylum Chordata; class Mammalia; order Artiodactyla; family Delphinidae; genus Aethalodelphis; species Aethalodelphis obliquidens. The sequence continues at coordinate 68,771,733 of NW_020837950.1, forward strand.
GAAACGTTCGGTACAAATGGTAGTTTGTGTAGTTTTGTACTTGAATGCTGGACAGGCTATCAAAAAAAGGAACCTGACAAGAAGGTTTCTTTTAAGATTTATAAAAGAACATGAGCTGCCTTAGAATTTATGAAAACTGTGGCTTACTTTCTGGAGATATTATGTATGATATGTGAGTGTTTTTCTATCAAAAGGTCACCACCCAAATTGGATCCAAAACGTCTTTGACTTCAATGCACTCTTATTTTATCTATACTCTTGATTCAGTTGTCATGTTTTTGTTCTGAAAATGGTATACTTATTTCAAAATTAAAATAGCAGTTTTAACTGCTAATATTATCTCTCTATCAAAGAAGACCACTGTATAAGTTTCTGGTGAAGGCATTGATGGGAAAATTAAATGCAGATTATTTTATGTTTTAGTCATCAGATTTCTAGGGTTATAATTCCTTAATTTTTTCACTGAAATCTTCCTTCAATTTTAAGTGACCAAGCTGTCATTTTACAGCAAAATCAGCAATGAGAAGCCCCAGAGCATCCCAGATTCTGACATCAAGGGAAGATATGAGAAAAAAAAAGATTCCTAAGGTGTGGTAATAACTTTCAGGCAAATGCACTCAGTGCACTTAAACAATAAGAGTAAGGTCAATTCCAAGAGCGAGGATAAGATTAAGATGATCATATATGAAATTATAAGGCTTATAAAATAGTGATCTTATTTTTCACTCATCAAAAAATGTATCAAGATGTCTCCAGAATAAAATGCTAACAATCAATAACTGCTCTGTAGTTCAAACAAAGATCTATATTCCATTTGCTCTTCTCAGTATGATCTTGCCTTTAAAATTAAGCATAGGGCAGTTATATTCTTAGTGATGAATCCAAGACAACAATCCATTTCCTTCCCCTAAATATCATCGTCTTTGAAAAATGACCAGACTAAAAACATGGGTTAAAGCCTCAAGGCCACAGGGCTCTGCTACCCAGGCCCAAGCACATTATTCTTGTTTTAGAGACTCCCCCTTAGCCATGGATACACAGCTACCATCCAGTCATCAAGGCTGTCTTAGGAACCGCTTCTCCACAGATATACTCCTTTAAATGCACGAAGCCTCCTGGCCCTTGTTCGTAAACAGTGCGTGTGGAAGTGTCACCGTGGACGAAGACCTGAACTGGCAAAGATGAGGTCAGCCATAAATCAGCTCTACAGCACCGAGAAAATAGGCTCCTGGTCCTCAGTTCCTCAGGTATAAAATGATCAGGCTGTACAAAGATCAGTGGTTCCTCAAATCAGCTGTGCTTCAGTATTACTCGAAAAGCTTCACAAAAATACAGATTCCTGGATGTATCCCATATCATCATGACGGACCACAAGACCCACAAATGTTTTCTATGCACCCACATTTGATAACCAGGAGGCTAGATGATACCCGAAGTATCTTTCATTTCAAAAATACTGAGTCCAAATATACTAAAGAAATAAGAGAACAGCTATGCTCTCCTAAAAGTATACCTCTTGATACGTCATCTCACGGGTTTTTGCCAGATGCCATTCCAGCAGAATATCGGTTGGTTTATGTATAGTATTTTATTTAATTAATTCTACCACCCTATAGGACAGTGCTGTTTTCATTTGACAATTACGAAACCATGGCCTACCTACCCAGATTCATATGGCTAAGGGTAGTACTGACAGTATTTAATCCCAAGGCTGTCTGACTGTACTCTTTGTTGTTATTACTGTTATTATTACTATTATATTGCACTCTCTGTTTAGTTTGCTATAACACATGATAAGTGAAATGATTGGGGTACAAAATATTGCTGTGTAGGTTATTGAAATGTCACTCTCAAAATGCCTACAACAGAAAAATAAATAAATGTCATAGGGAAGTAAAGGAAATGATGACGAATACAAGAAGGAAGGAAGGAAGGGAGGAAGGACGGAAGGAAGAAAGGAAAAAAGGGTCAAGTTGTTTATTAATACCTATAAAAATCTGATATGATTTGCCTTCCTGAAAATTCAGTTTGACCCAACTTTGTCAATTCTCCCCAAAACATTATTTCATTGTCAATTCATAAAATGTTCCAGAATGTTAAGACAAAGTCAAAGAAGGACAATTTAAATAAGGAGTACAACAAAATTCTTCTGCATTCACCATTTGCTGTTTTAGCAAAAGATAAATTAGCCAATTGCAATAAGTGTTAAAAGTATACTTAATGTCCCCTATTTTTTTCAGTAAGGTCAGATGTGGACAACTGTGATAGGTCCAGGGTTTAAAATGGTGAACAAGGCAGAGCGCTTTCTATCAAGGGACCTGGAATATATAGAGAGTTCGGGGCAAATAAGCAAGTAGGTAGTCACAGTATCGCATGGCAGATGCACTGTTAAAGAATAACGTAGAAACGGCCACAGGAAGGATGTGATAAGGAGTCTCACTTAATATTTTGATTCTTGCTGACAGCTTTGAAGGGACGTCCCTCTATCTTTGCTTTCTGCCTCACGTCTGGACAAGCTGAAAGAAAACTCAGGTGCTTCCTACTTTGGTGCCAATGGAAGATTCAAAGTATATAAGACCCTGCATGCACGCTCCCTTAAATTCATGAAGTTTGAGAGCTCTCATACCAGTTCCACACCTTATCCACAATGAAAACCCCAAGCCAGTCTCCCTTTCCTACTCTTTCAAGCCAATTTTAGCCCAGTTTAGAGGGCTTTCCTGCCTGTCCCAGAGAAGGCCCTTTGTGTAAGTGATAACTTTTTTATGCCTTCTTAGCATGTGTGCTGTCATCAGTCTCAATATTCAAACAAATTTTGAATAGCGGTCCATTCGATCTTTGTAAGATATCCCTCACAAAGATATGGGAAGGGCTACTTGCCCAAAGCAGGGTATTTAATTTACCACAGGAAAAAAATAAGTGAAAATAATTTAGGTAAGACTAATATTCCAATACTTTCTTTTGTCTGGAAGTTTGTTTCAACAAAAAATAACTTAAGAACAGATATTTGAACACTCCATTTTTTACTAAATACATATACTTATATATTATATACCATATATAATATATGTGATATATAGTATATTATATATATAATTATATATATATTAGGAAAAAAGTCTGTAATAGCATGGGACATTAGAGAATGAGCCCAACCCACACATTTGGTACAGTGAAGACTTTTGGCTGTAAAGGTTGCAGGTACAAGTACAGTGAGACTACGCACGGGTCCATTGTGCAGTATTTGCATAGGGCAGCTTGAAAGAGAAAAAAAAAATGTTTTCTCTCATATACTCCCCTCCAATCAATTGCCCTGCAATCCTGTGAATGGAGAGAAAACAGTTTGTTCAACATTTTAATCTGACGGATCTGGGAAGAGCATGAAGGAAAAGTAGTTACAGAGGATATGAAAATGCTCTAATATTCAGTCCAAAGCAAGTATCTGGTTTATCAAGATTCCAGGCAAATGAAACAAACATTTAAATAACCCATTTTGGAAAACTAAGTCAAAGAATTTTTGCCAAGCAAAGCAGACATTTAAAAGGGATAAATACTTATGAAAGGAAAGTTATGGAGATCAGAACACTTCCAGTGATTTGGTATATGTCATATGTTAAGAACTCCAGAAAGTGACAACAAAGTGGATGAAGGAGAAGCAATAATCTAAGAAGTAACACTAGAAATTTTCACTGAATTAAGGAAGGGACTAGAATATGCATATTAAATGGGACCACTGATTTTCAAAAAGAATTTATGAATGAAAACTCACAACGAAACAAAGTCAGTCAGAATGGCCATCATCAAAAATCTACAAACAATAAATGCTGGAGAGGGTGTGGAGAAAAGGGAACACTCTTACACTGTTGGTGGGAATGTAAATTGGTACAGCCACTATGGAGAACAGTATGGAGGTTCCTTAAAAAACTAAAAACAGAGCTACCATATGATCCAGCAATCCTACTCCTGGGCATATACCTGGAGAAAACCATAATTCGAAAAGATACATGCACCCCAGTGTTCACTGCAGCACTATTTACAATAGCCAGGACATGGAAGCAACCTAAATGTCCATCAACAGAGCAATGGATAAAGAAGATGTGGTATATCTATCTATCTATCTATCTATACAATGGAATATTACTCAGCCATAAAAATGAAATAATGCCATTTGCAGCAACATGGATGGACCTGGAGATTATCATACTAAGTGAGGTAAGTCAGACAGAGAAAGACAAATATCATATGATATGCAGAATCTTAAAAAATTATACAAATGAACTTATTTACAAGACAGAAACAGACTCACAGACTTAGAGAATGAACTTATGGTTACCGGGGGAAGGGAGGGAGGGATAGTTAGGGAGTCTGGGACTGACATGTGCACTCTGCTATATTTAAAATATATAATCAGCAAGGACCTACTGTATAGCACAGGGAACTGGGTTCAAAATTCTGTAATAACCTAAATGGGAAAAGCATTTCAAAAAGAATAGATACAAGTATATGTATAACTGAACACTTTGCTGTACACCTGAAACTAACACAACATTGTTAATCAACTATACTCCAATATGAAATAAAAATTAAAAAAATAAAGACAGTAGAATAAAAAAAGAATTTATGAATCAACATTCACAATGAAACAAATTCAGATGAAGAGTTTTATTTCAAAGTTAAATTTTAAATTCTGCAGGTTTCTGGACAGAATTTTTTTAACCACCAGAAAATGGAATAAAAATCACACTGATCGAAACTAAGTGCTGTTACCAAATGTAAAATAGATAGTTAGTGGGAAACAGCTGCATAGCACAGGGAGATCAGCTCGGTACTTTGTGTTCACCTTGAGGGGTGGGATAGGGAGGGTAGGAGGGAGACGCAAGAGGGAGGAGATATGGGGATGTATGTATATGTATAGCTGATTCACTTTGTTATACAGCAGAAACTAGCACACCATTGTAAAGCAATTATACTCCAATAAAGATGTTAAAAAAAAAAAAACAACTAAGTGCTAAAAGATGTATATGTTTGAAATAGAAAAGGATCATGGTTCTAGAAATCTCCATCAGCCAAACTACCATTCAATTACATGGTTATCTTCAGACTCAAAACTCTAAAAATATATGCTGAGCATATAACCCTCTGAAAACAATTACTTGTAGAAGTAGCTAAGACAGACAGGGAAAAATGATCAGAAGTAAAGATTTTAAGATTGGGGACCTCAAGGTACCAAAGAAATATTTAGAAGCTAGGAAGCTGCAAATTAATAGTAGGTCTAAATAATCAGTAAAGTAATATTTTGCACAAAGATAAAGCCATAGCTATAATTTTACTCTACATGGTGTGTGTGTGTAACTAGTGATATATTAGAAATAGGATATAAGCTTTCCAAATCACAAGAGGAAGAAAGAAATCAACAGAAGTGTACTTTTTAATAAATATTTGTAAACAAATGAAGCACTTTCTTTTTCAAAAAGCCAGAAAAAATAAAATAATCTCCAAAGCATTTGTTGAATTAATAAGGAAATACATAATAAATTCAACTGAATATTTGATAAAGTAGATGTCTAAAAATGTATGAGTTAACAAAGTAACTAAGGAAGAGTAGAAATTATGATTAGGACAATAGCCTTGGAGAAAATCCTGAAAGTGTTTTCAACTACATCTAAAGAATAATGGATACAAAGTCTTAATGGCAAAAATCTATGAAATCTTTAAGGAATAGATTAAAATGTTACTAAGATCTATAAGAGTTCTCATTTCTTAAAAGTTAGAATATCCTTAGCAGTTATAGAAATGAATTAGAGCTGCATGAATGAGGTGATAGTTTTTGTGTATGTGTATAGATTTGTTTTTGTTTTCCAGGTTTTTTTTAGAATAGGAAATGATATGCTAATGTTAACTGATCCAGTGTATTTGTCCCCAATGCCACACCCATTACCTGCCTTTTATATTAGCTCCCCAGAACCTGTACTTGTCAAGGCCACTAAAATTAACAAATATTTTATAGTTACTAATATAAGGAAACAAAGCAGGCACCACTTTAAGAGGAGAAAATAACACTGGGAAATGCCAGCAGCTTCCAAAAGCAGAACATGAACAAGGTTGAAAGATCAAAAGAGGGCTTCCCTGGTGGCACAGTGGTTAAGAATCCGCCTGCCAATGCAGGGGACACAGGTTTGAGCCCTGGTCCAGGAAGATCCCACATGCTACTGGGCCCGTGCACTACAACTACTGAGCCTGTGCTCTACAGCCCACGTGCTACAACTGCTGAAGCCCGCGTGCTACAACAGCTGAGCCTACGTGTGCTTAGAGCCCATACTCCGCAACAAGAGAGACCACCGTAATGAGAAGCGCGTGCACCGCAACAAGAGTAGCCCCTGCTCACCACAACTAGAGAAAGCCCACACGCAGCAAGGAAGACCCAACGCAGTCAAAAATAAATAAATAAAACAAATAAATTTATTAAAAAGAAAAATCAAAAGAAACTACCACAAAGTTAACGAACAGAGTTACTTTGAAAAGTTGATAGTGAATGGTAGGTATGGAATTGCAGACACGGATGCTGAATTCCACACCCCAGTCCCCTCCACCTACCTGCTCCATCTTGCAAAACTTCCTAAACGTTTCTAGTCTTTGAAACTTTTCTGTTTCCTAGAGCTGTCAGGGAGCTATTTTTATTTGAATATTACTTTTAATCATATCAATATAATATTTTGGAAGGAGGAGATGTATACAAATGGATTCAGTTTGAGCAGAAAGCCAAAAAACAAGTTTATGTGTGTCTATAACTTGAATAGCAGAAGAGAAAGTTTTAATAGTCTTTACGAGACAGATATCTTAAATTTTAAGAGAGAACCCATTTTTAAAAAACTGGAATTTTAATTTTAATAGATTTCTTAAGGTTTCCCCCTTACTCATTATATGTCATTTTATTAATTTAATTAAAAAATTATTAACATTATGGGAATATTGCCACAATCTGTATGTTCAAGGAAATCCATACTATCTTCTTCCAGTTTTATCATGAACATTAACCTGAAAACAGCTGAACATAAAGCTTAGTATATTTCTTAAAATGTGCCTTTCATTTATGGGGATTTCTTCAGAAGTTATTCCTATTAAAGCTATTAGTAAGTTTGCAGGTCTATAAAGAAGTCTATTGAGCTGATTTCACAGGTATCATTGAGTAAAAATAAAACACATTTATATACACAGTCACAAAAATAACAGCAAAACAAAACTTGGACTAACCTGCTTTTTTTAAGTAAACTGATAACTTCGTAAGAGATTAGTCAGTCCTTATACTGATTTATTTATTACTGATAAGAGGAAACTGCCCAGGAGATAACTTTTGTTTGTACAATTTGCATTTTGCCACTTTTTGGAAAAAGAACAAGCATTTGCCAATACAGGCATACCTTGAAGATACTGCAGGTTTGGTTCCAGAGCAACACAATAAAGTCAATATCAAAATAAAGTGAGTCACACAAGTTTTTCAGTTTCTTAGTGAATATAAAAGTTATGTTCACACTATAATGTAGTTTATTAGCAGTAGCATTATGTCTAAAAAATAATGTACATACGTTAATTTAAAAATACTTCATTGCTAAAAAATGCCAAAACAATTTCAATAGTAACATCAAGGATCACTGATTACAGATCACCAAGACAAATACAGTAATAATGAAAAAGTCTGAAATATTGTGAGAATTATCAAAATTTGACATAGTGTGAGCAAATGCTGTTAGAAAAAATGGTGCGGATAGACTTGCTTGATGAAGGGTTGTCACAAACCTTTAATTTGTAAAAAAACGCAATATTTGTGAAGCACCATAAAGCCAAGAGCAATAAAACAAAATATACCTGTATATTAAAATCTTCATTTTTCTCTCTTATGGGAATGAAGTGAAAGTGTCCTAAGAAGAGTAAAAAATGAAGATTTTAATACTGAAGCAAGTTCTTATATGTCTGCATACCAAATAAGTAATTTTATAGGTTACAAAGTTCCCCAAATATAAAACTATAAAAGTACACAACTAAGAAGTAATAGTTCACAGAGAGGGTTTCAATATTTTTTTTCTTAAACCAGCTATTACTACCCTGAAGAGAACCAGTCTAAATCTATGAGAGTGTTTCTAATTGCTGTATTTTAGATATGTGAGTATATTCATTCATCATTAACCCTAGATAATACCATAATTGAATTTTTTCTCCCTTTACTATTTAAAATATTAAATAATGGTAACTAAAAATACCTTTGAACTTCTAACATTAGGGTACACAGTATTTCATTTGAATGTTATCATATACCTTTTATTTCATACACCACTCATTCCTATGAAAGGCAGAGTATCCACCTGTCACACAAAAGAAGAACTTTATATCTAAGTTTCTAGCTATATTTGATGTAGTGAAGTACGTAATTTTTAAGAGAACCACAGTACAAATGAGATTTTTAATAGTATTGGACTATTTTGATTCTTCATATTTACATAAACAGTATCATCAGTTCATGTATTTCTCTTAAACTTTACACTTATTCACAAATACATGTACTTCATAGATAGTTTATACTTAAAAGTCCAAAATTGATGTATTTATTATGTGAAACCTACTTATCATATTGCATTGTATTTCTGATCTCCATTATTCTTCCTGAGTACCCAAGTTAGAATCGCCTAATGCTTGATTCTTCTCCCCTTTCAGTCCCACACCCAATCTGTTATCAAATCCTTTCTCTCTCTCTCTCTCTCTCTCTATATATATATATAAACTATACATATATAAACTATATATATATAGTTTTCAGATATTTTATCTCCTTATTATAATTGGCAATATTTTTTATAACTGGATTATTACAATAGTATCTCAATGATCTCACCTTCCATCTCCTCATGCTAGTTCACCATTCTGTGTCTTTATTACTTGCCTGCTTAAAACAAATGTAACTCAGTTGCAAAATCCATCAGTATTTCCAAATTTTCACTAAAAGTTCAAATTAATAGTACTGGAGAATTTAATGTAATGTAGCATAGCACACTGTGTCTGACCACTATACCTCTGCAAATTCCGTGTTTAGATTATTCTGTCTTCTCTCTTGTACCATCCCAGCGATGGACTACTCGAGTTTGTATTGCTTGAAAATGCAGGTCAGATGTTACATGCTCCAGAAAAATTTGATTTTTGTTGTTGTTGTTGTTTATTTGTTTGGCAGTGACTTGCAGTCATTTCCCTCTTTCATAGAAGTGCAATCTTTTTTTCTTTTTTAAAGCCAGGCACATGCCAGCCTGATACAGACCCTATATTTCCTACCAGATATATTTGAAGCTAGTAGTTTGTAGATGAAGTTTGGGGAATGAGCTATAAGCTAAAGTGTCATTTGGAAGCTTAGGGAGACTTTCTTAAAAGATGATTGATGTACTCTCATTGACCTTTCTGCCTTCTTGATAGCTAGAACATCAGTATGATGTTGGCAACAAGAATGGGATTACTGGTAACCCTAGCAAAGACCTGGGATGAAAGACAGTGTTGCGCCTTGCAATGAAGAGATGGAATGAGCCCAGGGCTCTGAGAGAGACAGAGCCAACATGCTAGCCCCAGGCTATCTACCTCCAGACCTTTATGAATGTGAGACCAAAAAAATATATCTGTCTCATGAAACACACTAATAATTTGGGGCTTCTGTTACTTGCAACTGAACTTAATGTTAGGATTCACTTCTCAATTGTTGCATTGATCTAATCAACATCCCTCCTTCCAGTTATGCATCGACTTATTACCTCCCTAGATGGCAGTTATTTGTTTATATGACTCTCTTCTAGTCTATATGCCAAAAATATGATGAGAAGTTAAAGTACATTTTAATAATTAATATTTTATTTATTTAGTGTTTCATTTATTAAATTGTATTTTTTCATTTATGCATTTATTGAATGTTAGAGACTACAATAAACATGAGGAATAAAGAGATGACTATTATGCAGCCACCATTTTACTATTGTCTAGCACAATCCCTTATAAATAAGAGTTACTAAGGAATCTTTACTGCACAAATAAATCATATGCATTCCTCAAAGAATTGTGATATTGGGTAGTGTAACTTATTTATACTGTGTTTGAGGTTTTTTAACTTAGCTGGTAGAGCACCGTGAAAGGGCATCTTAGCCAAATTAAAATACTCTTGGTTTCCCACCAGTAAACCAGTCAAAACCAGAGAACGAAAACAATTCAGCCATTTTTACTACTGTCCAAATCTGGTTTTAAAATATTGTGCAAATACTAGGCAAATTTAATTATAACTGCTATAATATGTTTGTAAAACAAACAATACCAAATGAAAAATAAGCATTTATATGAAGTTTAAGTTGATATATCACCATTCTACTTTCAATTTCAAGGAAAGCAGTAAAAAGACTCAAATGATAGTCTGATAAAAATGTTTAAGGTTCTTACCAAAATGTCAGTTAGTTAAGATAATTAAAAAAAATATTTTCCATGGAAGAGTTTTCACACAATTCTTACCTTAGAATATATCCTTTATAAACCACTTTGTTACACTTTTTCTTTCAAAATGATTATATATCCATTTAACAAAATTACATTTGTTCTCTATCAAAGATTGGACACTTGTGAGAAAGCCAGGTTTGATTAAAATGATGCCAAGCTGATGATTTTATGTATCTAGGCAAGGTGCTTTCTGAATGCATCTGACTTAAAGATTAGCTAACAAAATTCTTCTATAATCAAAATGTAAATTTTAAAAGATCACTATATAAAATCATGATTAGGTTTTTAGTTAGTGGAATGTAAATGATACAAAGTTACAATCTTGCAGTTAGGTTCAAATACCTTTCATTTATATGTTAAGTCCAGGTAAATTGCAAGAAAGCTGTAACTAGGTACTGAAGCAGGAATCATCTGTGCAGCTAGTAAGTAGCAAAATCATACTGGAGAATTGAACAAGAGTGTTCCTTGAGTCCATGACTGGAAAAGGAAGTCCTTAGAAGTTAAAAAAAAAGGTTACTCAGAATAAACAAGCAAATTCACAGCTATGCTGAGACTGGTATTAGCTTTCTTCTTTGCATTCTTTACTATCTAGAGAGCTATTTTTCATTTAGAAAACCTGATTAAATACTTTAGATTATTATTAATACCATACATATAAAATTATACAAATAACCTTTATCTACATTATCTCATTTGATTCTCTTCACAACCTAAGCAAGTCCATTTACAATCCTGAAGTCAACACCAAGGTTAATGACTTAACCTGCATTTTACATAAGCAAATTACAAGACTCTAATAAACACTGATCACTTTTTATAATTATTGACTCACTAAACATTGGTATTAAGACCATACTATCATATCCAATTTTAAAAAGAAGTTTAATATTAAGTGCAATTGAGGGTCACTCTGATACATCCTAATGTTTGGGACTAGTCCAAAACGTCATAATAATTCAGATATTTGAGGAGAGGTTTATGGAAAAAAGTAGTTACCAGGGCAGACATGTAAATGAAGTGTTCGTGAAGATAAGTTAATGAAGTGAGAATGCTCACTTTTTTTTTGAATGCTCACTTTTAATCGTGGGAAAACACAGTGAAAAGAAATATAATTTCATAAAGCAGAGGGGGTGAGATAAGGAGTGGGCTGACATGTGAGAAGAGCTGTGGGAGGGAAAAAGTAGAGGATATTTTAAAAATAAAACTTGTTTGAACTTGATGTAAAGGCAGAGAGATGTATAATATGAGATGTGAAATTTTAGATGCTGAAAATCTCAGCCTTTTTAACAACCAGGTACCACTCTTCTACCAGTAGAACTGGAATTAGCTTTCTTTTCAGAAATTATTTTGTTTTTTCTTTTAATAATTGTGAATTAGAGCTGAGTGAGAACATTTATAACCTAATAGAATTGTTTCAGCCATTTCCCCATACTTTGTTTTGGATGAAACTGACTTTTCATGAACAACTTCCATAAATGTATTAATTCTTTTAAAACTAAGTGACTTTGTCATGGGAATAGAAACTCTGGTCATATCACATACATTGCTAATTTTTGAGCAGTTAACTGTCATTGAAATAGATATGCTCCAAAAATCATGACTTTAAACTTTGAGAAACAATTACTATCTATTGTAAAGGCCATTAAAAGAGCATAATTGCAGAGAGGGGTTCAAGATGGCAGCAAAGGGAGACCCTGAACTCACCTCCTCCCACGGACACAGCAAAGTTACAGCTATATGTGGAATACTTTTCTTCTGAAAAGGACCTGAGAACTAGATGAACAGTACCTCTACACCAAAAAAAGAGAAGAGATGCATTGAGAAAGGTGGGAGAGGCAGAGATATGGCCTCACCCAGGACCCCACCGAGACAAGGATGACCCCCACAACTGGGAGGGAGTCCAAAAATACAGAGCTCCCACTTGAGGAGTGAGTGGGTTGAGCCTCACATCAGGTACCACACCACTGGGAGCTGGAACCAGAAAGACAAGATCCCAAACCTTCTGATGTTGAAAATCAATGGGGATTAAGACCAGGAGAATCACAGAAACGGAGGAAATAGAGAAGCTGCTATTAAAGAGCTTGTAGGCAAAACTACCTGCCCTGAGATCTAGCACAAAAGCAACAGATTGAAAAATGCCACGACAATAAGTGACCTTTTAATTTTAAAGCAGCTGCTGGGGAGGCAGGAATCTTCAGGGACTTTATCTGGAGACGGAAGTGATGGCGATGATATTTTTGCAGTCTCATCTTAAGCTGCTGGTGACAGAGCTGAGGGGGGTGCCATTTTTGGTGTCCTTTCTCTAGTTTGCTAGCACTGGCAGTCAGCCTCTGCCCACCCAATACTGTTACTGGGCCACACCCACCCCAAGCATCACTGGAGCTGCAACTGGTCCAGGCAGTGCTCCAAGCCCTACCCTCCCTGCATCATGGACAAGCTGCAACTGAAATAGGCCAGTACCCTGAGTCTCGGCCTCCCTGTGCAGCAGCTGCAGCCCTATTACATCTGGCAGGTGCCCGCATCCCACATAAAGGACACCCATAGAGTGCCTGGCTCTGGTGGTCAGGGGAAATTGCACTTCTGGGCCACAAGGAACAGCACCTACACAAGAATGCTTATTCAAGAATGAGGGAAAGAGCCATTACCTAATACATGTAGACAGACACGTGGAGAGATAGATAAAATGAAGACGAGGGGCTTCCCTGGTGGTGCAGTGGTTGAGAGTCCGCCTGCCGATGCAGGGGACACGGGTTCGTGCCCCGGTCCGGGAAGATCCCACATGCCGCGGAGCGGCTGGGCCTGTGAGCCATGGCCGCTGAGCCTACGCGTTCGGAGCCTGTGCTCCGCAACGGGAGAGGCCACAACAGTGAGAGGTCCAGGCCAATGTACCGCAAAAAAAAAAAAAAGAAAAAAAAAAAAAAGAAGACAAATACATTCCAAACCAAAGAATGTGGCAAACCTTCAGAAAAAGACCTTAATGAAATGGAGATAAGTAACGTATCCAATAAAAAGTTCAAAGTAATGGTCATAAAGACGCTCACCAATCTGGGGAGGAGAACGGATGAACACACCAAGAACTTCAGCAAAGAGGTAGAAAATATAAGTAGCAAACAGAAGTTATAACTAAACTGAAAAATATACTAGAGGGGTTCAACAACAGTGAATGAAATGAAAGCATGAATCAGAGAGCAGGAAGACAAAGCGATGGAGAACGCCCAGGGAGAGAAGCTAAATAAAAAAGAATTAAAAGAAATGAAGATACCTTGAGGGACCTTTGTGACAACATCAAGTGCAATACCATTAGGATTGCAGGTGTCCCAGAAGGAGAAGAGAGAGAGAAAAGGGCCAGGAAAATTATTTGAAAAAATAATGGCTGAAATCTTCAATACTCTGGGGAAGAAATAGACACACAAGACCAGGAAGCCCAGAAAGTTCCAAATAAGATGAACCCAAAGAGAAAAACACTAAGACACATTATAATTAAAATGGTAAGCAATAAGGATAAAAAAAGAGTCTAAAGAGCAGCATTATTGATCCAAAGAAAACAAAAACACTAATTTTAAAAGATATATGGACCCCTATGTTCATTGCAGCAACATTATTAACTATAGGCAAGATATGGAAGCAACCTAAGGGTCCATTGATAGATGAATAGATAAAGAAATGACATATATATATATATATATATATGAATATGAAAAAGAATAAAATCTTGCCATTTGTGACAACATGGATGGATCTAGAGGATATTATGCTAAGTGAAATAACTCAGACAGAGAAAGATAAATACCATGTGTTTTCACTTATATGTGGAATCTGAAAGACAAAACAAATGAACAAATAAAACAGAAATAGACATATAGATACAGACAACAAACTAGCGGTTGCCAGAGTTGAGAGAAGTGTCGGGATGGACGGAATAGGTGAAGGAGATTAAGAGGCACAAACGTCCAGTTATAAAATAAATAAGTGGGGAGACCTTCAAGATGGCAGAGGAGCAAGACATGGAGATCAACCTCCTCCCCACAAATACATCAGAAATACATCTACATGTGGAACAACTCCTACAGAACACCTACTGAACACTGGCAGAAGACCTCAGACTTCCCAAAGCCACGTGGCTGACAGGGTCTTGGTGCTCTGGATGGCTGTCAGGCTTGTGCCTCTGAGGTAGGAGAGCCGAGTTCAGGACATTGGTCCACCAGAGAACTTCCCAGCTCCATGTAATATCAAACAGCAAAAGCTCTCCCAGAGATCTCTATCTCAAGGCTAAGACCCAGCTCCACTCAATGACCAGCAAGCTACAGTGCAGCACACCATATGCCAAACAGCTAGCAAGACAGGAACACAACCCAATGCATTAGCAGAGAGGCTGCCTAAAATCATAATAAGTCCACAGACACCCCCAAAACACACCACCAGATGCAGTCCAGCCCACCAGAATGACAAGATCCAGCCTCATCCAACAGAAGAGATGCACCAGTCCCCTCCACCAGGAAGCCTACAAAACCCACTGAATCAACCTTAGCCACTGAGGCAGACACCAACAACAACAGGAACTATGAAACTGCAGCCTGCGAAAAGCAGCCCCCAACACAGTCAGTTAAGCAAAATGAGAAGAAAGAGAAAAATACAGCAGATGAAGGAGCAAGGTAAAAACTCACCAGACCAAACAAATGAAGAGGAAATAGGCAGTCTACCTGAAAAACAATTCAGAGTAATGATAGTAAACATGATGCAAAATCTTGGAACTAGAATGAAGAAAATACAAGAAACGTTTAACAACGACCTAGAAGAACTAAAGAGCAAACAAACAATGATGAACAACACAATAAATGAAATTTAAAAGTCTCTAGAAGGAATCAATAGCAGAATAACTGAGGCAGAAGAACGGATAAGTGACCTTGAAGATAAAACAGGGGAAATAACTACCACAGAGCAGAATAAAGAAAAAAGAATGAAAAGAACTGACGATGGTTTCAGAGACGAATGGGACATTAAACGCACCAACATTCGAATTATAGGGGTTGCAGAAGAAGAAGAGAAAAAGGGAATGAGAAAATATTTGAAGAGGTTATAGTTGAAAACTTCCCTAATATGGGAAAGGAAATAGTCAAGTCCAGGAAACACAGAGTCCCATAAAGGAGAAATCCAAGGAGAAACATGACAAAATACATATTAATAGAACTATCAAAAATTAAACACAAAGAAAAAAACTAAAAGCAGCAAGGGAGAAACAACAAATAACATACAAGGGAATGCCCATAAGGTAAACAGCTGAACTTTCAGCAGAAAATCTGCAAACCAGAAGGGAGTGGCAGGACATATTTAAAGTGATGAAATGGAAAAACCTACAACCAAGATTACTCTACTCAGCAAGGATCTTATTCAGCTTTGAGGGAGAAATTAAAACCTTTACAGACAAACAAAATCTAAGAGAATTCAGTGCCACCAAACCAGCTTTACAACAAATGTTAAAGGAACTTCTCTAGGCAGGAAACACAGGAGAAGGAAAAGACCTACCATAACAAACCAAAAACAATTAAGAAAATGGTAATAGGAACATACATACTGACAACTACCTTAAATGTAAATGGATTATATGCTCCAACCAAAAGACACAGACTGGCTGAATGGATAAAAAAACAACAGCCATATATATGCTGTCTAAAAGAGACCCACTTCAGACCTAGGGACACATACAGACTGAAAGTGAGGGGATGGAAAAAGATATTACATACAAATGGAAATCAAAAGAAAGCCGGAGGAGCAATTCTCATATCAGACAAAATAGAATTTAAAATAAAGACTATTACAAGTGTCAAAAAAAGACACTACATAATGATCAGGGGATCAATCCAAGAAGAATATATAACAACTGTAAATATATATGCACCCAACATAAGAGCAGCTCAATTCATAAGGCAAATGCTAACAGCCATAACAGTGGAAGCTGACAGTAACAATCATAGTAGGGGATTTTAACACCCCACTTTCACCAATGGACAGATCATCCAAAATGAAAATAAATAAGGAAACACAAGCTTTAAAGGATACATTAAGCAAGATGGACTTAATTAATATTTATAGGACATTCCATCCCAAAACAACAGAATACACTTTCTTCTCAAGTGCTCACGGAACATTCTCCAGGAAAGATCATATCTTGGATCACAAATCAAGCCTTGGTAAATTTAAGAAAACTGACATTGTATCAAGTATCTTTTCCAACCACAACACTATGAGACTAGATATAAATTACAGGAAAAAAATCTGTGAAAAATAAAAACACATGGAGGCTAAACAATACACTACTAAATAATCAAGAGATCACTGAAGAAATCAAAAAGGAAATCAAGAAATATCTAGAAACAAATGACAATGAAAACACAACCCAAAACCTATGGGATGCAGCAAAAGCAGGTTTAAGAGGGAAGTTTATAGCAATACAATCCTACCTCAAAAAACAAGAAACATCTCAAATAAACAACTTAAACTTACACCTAAAGCAACTAGAGAAAAAAGAAAAAAAACCCCCAAAGTTACAGAAGGAAAGAAATTAAAGGTCAGATCAGAAATAAATGAAAAAGAAATGAAGGAAACAATAGCAAAGATGAATAAAACTAAAACCTGGTTCTTTGAGAACATACACAAAATTGATAACCATTAGCCAGACTCAGCAAGAAAAAAAGAGAGAAAACTAAAATCAATACAATTAGAAATGGAAAAGGAGAAGTCAAAACTGACACTGCAGAAAAACAATGGATGATGAGACATTACTACAAGCAACTATATGCCAATAAAATGGACAACCTGGAAGAAATGGAAAAATTCTTAGAAAAGCACAACCTTCTGAGATTGAACAAGGAAGAAATAGAAAATATAAACAGACCAATCACAAGCACTGAAATTGAGACTGTGATTAAGAATCTTCCAACCAACAAAGCTCAGGACCAGATGGCTTCACAGGCGAATTCTATCAAACATTTAGAGAAGAGCTAACACCTATCCTTCTCAAAATCTTCCAAAATATAGCAGAGGGAGGAACAGTCCCAAACTCATTCTACAAGGCCACTATCACGCTGATACCAAAACCAGACAAAGATGTCACAAAGAAAGAAAACTAGAGGCCAATATCACTGATGAACATAGGTGCAAAATCCACAGCAAAATATTAGCAAACAGAATCCAACAGCACATTAAAAGGATCATACACCATAATCAAGTGGGGTTTATCCCAGGAATGTAAGGATTATTCAATATATGCAAATCAATCCATGTGATAAACCATATTAACAAAATGAAGGAGAAAAACTATATGATCATCTCAATGGATGCAGAAAAAGCTTTCTACCAAATTCAACACCTATTTAAGATAAAAACTCTCCAGAAAATAGGCATAGAGGGAACTTACCTCAACGTAATAAAGGCCATATATGACAAACCCACAGCCAACATCGTCCTCAATTGTGAAAAACTGAAACAATTTCCACTAAGTTCAGGAACAAGACAAGGTTGTCCACTCTCACCATGATTATTCAACATAGTTTTGGAATTTTAGCCACAGCAATCAGAGAAGAAAAAGAAATAAAAGGAATCCAAATCAGAAAAGAAGTAAAGCTGTCTTTGCAGATGACATGATACTATACGTAGAGAATCCTAAAGATGCTACCAGAAAACTACTAGAGCTAATCAATGAATTTGGTAAAATAGTAGGATTTAAAATTAATGCCCAGAAATCTCTTGCATTCCTATACACTAATGATGAAAAATCTGAAAGAGAAATTAATGAAACACTCCCATTTACCACTGCAACAAAAAGAATAAAATACCTAGGAATAAACCTACCTAAGGAGACAAGAAACCTGTATCAGAAACTATAAGACACTGATAAAAGAAATTTAAGATGATACAGATGGAGAGATATATCATCTTCTTGGATTGGAAGAATCAACAATGTGAAAATGACTATACTACCCAAAGCAATCTACAGATTCAATGCAATTCCTATCAAACTACCAATGGCGTTTTTCACAGAACTACAACAAAAAATTTCACAATTTGTATGGAAACACGGAAGATCCCAAATAGCCAAAGTAATCTTGGGAAAGAAAAATGGAGCTGGAGGAATCTGGTTCCTGGACTTCAGACTATACTCCAAAGCTACAGTAATCAAGACAGTATGGTACTGGCACAAAAACAGAAATATAGATCAATGGAACAGGATAAAAAGTCCAGAGATAAACCCACGCACATATGGTCACGTTATATTTGATAAAGGGGGCAAGAATATACAATGGAGAAAAGACAGCCTCTTCAATAAGTGGTGCTGGGAAAACTGGACAGCTACATGTAAAAGAATGAAATTAGAACACTCCCTAACACCACCCACAAAAATAAACTCAAAATGGATTACAGACCTAAATGTAAAGCCAGACACTATAAAACTCTTAGAGGAAAACATAGGCAGAACACACTATGACATAAATCACAGCAAGATCCTTTTTGACCCACCTCCTAGAGAAATGGAAATAAAAACAAAAATAAACAAATGGAACCTAATGAAGCTTAAAAGCTTTTGCACAGCAAAGGAAACCATAAACAAGACGAAAAGATAGCTCTCAGAATGGGAGAAAATATTTGCAAATTAAGCAACTGACAAAGGATTAATCTCCAAATTTTACAAGCAGCTCATGCAGCTCAATATCAAAAACACAAACAACCCAATCCAAAAATAGGCAGAAGACCTAAACAGACATTTCTCCAAATAAGATATACAGATTGCCAACAAACACATGAAAAGATGCTCGACATCATTATCATTAGAGAAATGCAAATCAAAACTACAATGAGGTATCACTTCACACCGGTCAGAATGGCCATCATTAAAAAATCTACAAACAATAAATGTTGGAGAGGGTGTGGAGAAAAGGAAACCCTCTTGCACTGTTGGTTGGAATGTAAATTGATTCAGCCACTATGGAGAACAGTATGGAGGTTCCTTAAAAAACTAAAAATGGAACTACCAGATGACCCAGCATCCCACTACTGGGCATATACCCTGAGAAAACCATAATTCAAAAATAGTCATGTACCACACTATTCATTGCAGCTGTATCTACAATAGCCAGGATATGGAAGCAACCTAAGTGTCCATCGACAGATGACTGGATAAAGAAGATGTGGTACATATATAAAATGGAATATTACTCAGCCATAAAAAGAAACGAAATTGAGTTACTTGTAGTGAGGTGGATGGACCTAGAGACTGTCATACAGAGTGAAGTAAGTCAGAAAGAGAAAAACAAACATAGTCTGCTAACTCATATATATGGAATCTGAAAAAAAAAAAAAAGGTTCTGAAGAACCTACAGGCAAGAGAGGAATAAAGATGCAGACGTAGAGAATGGACTTGAGGACACAGGGAGGGGGAAGGGTAAGCTGGGACGAAGTGAGAGATTCATGGATTTATATATACTACCAAATGTATAATAGATAGCTAGTGGGAAGAAGCTGCATAGCACAGGGAAATCAGCTTGGTGCTTTGTGACCACCTAGAGGGATGGGATAGGGAGGGTAGGAGGGAGATGCAAGAGGGAGTAGATATGGGGATATGTGTATATGTATAGGTGATTCACTTTGTTATAAAGCAGAAACTAACACACCATTGTAAAGCAATTATACTCTAATAAAGATGTTAAAAAATTTTTTTTAAGTGAATAAGTCATGGGGGTGTAATGCATAGCATAGGGAATACAATCAATAATATTGTAATAACTTTGTGCAATGACAGATGGTAACTAGAATACCATGGTGATTATTTTATAATGTATATAAATATTGAATCATTATGTTATACACCTGAAACTAAAATTAAAATAAAAGCATAATTGGAATTTTCCCAGAGAAGAGTGTGGAATATTTTCTCCAATTCATTTTTAGCATGACATAACATTAATGCCTAGTCATAATTAATCAATTATCCAATCAGAAATTATTTATGAGGCAAGATGCTATTGTAACAAATGAAAGGTAAGGTGTTGGAGTCTGGAAGATTTGGTTTTAAGATCCATCTTTGGCACTTTTCAATTATGCAAATTTCAGCAATCGGTTTAAACTCTTTATGCTTAAATTTTAATCAGCCATCAGATGATTTCAATCCAAAACAAATGATTTCATCTGAAACAAATTCTGGCCTGTGGAAGACAATTGTCAGCAATAGAGTCTAGATAGGAATAAAATGCTTTCTCTCATCATATTGTTCTTAGGGTCTTACTTTTTCCAAGAGGAAGAAGAAAAGAGAAAAGTGAAAATCACCAATATTAAGTGAATTAGATGGTCATCTAGGATCATGTCCACTTTTGTTAGCTAGGATTGGTCCAGCCATGAATGTTATCCTTGCTTTCCCCTTTTTCCGTTTACTGCTTGACACCCTTGAACTAACTGAGATGGTTTTCTCATAATATGAGCAGGAGGTCTCTTCTGGAAACTTCAAATCAAATGAAAATATCATTATCACACTAGGTAAAAAGATCTTGCATTTACTACTGAATTCCTACTGGATCACTTGAAATAAGCAATAACCATAAAACTTTGCAGCAGAATCATATTTAATATCATGTAGGTATGAAGGAAGTAAATTCCTACCATCTAAATCCCAGAATCACTGCACCTTCCTAGGCTGGATATATGATTAACCTGTTCACATTTATTTTAGGATGTCCAATGACTCACTGTATTTTCCTCTACAATGATGCTGGGTTTGTTTGTTTGTTGGGAATACCTGTATTAGAAATTGCAGCTGTGGAATAAAAGAGAGTTTTCTGATCCTCACTCTAAACACACACACACACACACACACACACACACACACAACCATGGAATTCGAAAGCATACACCATCAAATACATCACAGACGTTTTTATTACAGAAAAAAAAAATACAACAAAACACAGGAACTCTGCCATTTGAAAATGTTCCAGAATTGCATAAAAACTCCCTGCTAATATCACCTTCTAAAGTTTCTGACACCTTTCTGATTGTTGGGTCAAGCTACCAATCTCTTATCTGCTCTTCATATTATTAGGCTCCCCATTTTAATGAAGTCTTTTCTTTCTCCACAAACATTTCAAGACAGGCCTGGCCTCCACAATCATTCCCCCAATAGTCTTAATATAACCCGTGGACATGGAAAGGAGTATACGTTAATAAACAGCACAGTAGCATAGCAAGAAGGTGGTACCATCCTGTAAACATGCCTAAATGTGTGTCAGTACATGTATACTAGTAGATCCTTGTTTCTTTTACATTTACTTTGCAGAGAAATACTGAAATTTTTGTAGATAACTAGAAAATATTGACTTGGTAAGTTCAAGGGCCCTAATTTTAGACCACTTGTTCAGGATAGGAATTATATCCAGGAAAATTACATACTTGGCAGAATTCCATTCATTAAGACCTATTAAAAATAAAGCATAGGGGGCTTCCCTGGTGGCGCAGTGGTTGAGAGTCCGCCTGCCAATGCAGGGGACACGGGTTCGTGCCCCGGTCTGGGAGGATCCCACGTGCCGCGCAGCGGCTGGGCCTGTGAGCCATGGCCACTGAGCCTGCGTGCCATGGCCACTGAGCCTGCACGTCTGGAGCCTGTTGCTCCGCAATGGGAGAGGCCACAACAGTGAGAGGCCCGTGTACCGCAAAAAAAATAAATAAATAAAGCATAAAGGACACAAGCTCCAACCCCCAAAATCTATACCATTGTAAAAAGTTCAAGGAAACTTGCTGTCAAAAGAGAACCCAAAACACAGTGGCTTTAATATGATGGCAATGTATTATTCTCTTAGGTAACAGGCTCAATGAGTGGTCCAGGTTGGCAGAGTGGCATGGCTGTCCTCTATATATAACTTCTGAGTATATCCCATCCATCACTGTTTCCAGGTAATAGAAGGGGCAAAGAAAGTAAATGAAGAATAAGCAATTTCCTTTCAAGTATGTGGCATGTTAACAACATACATCACTTCTGCTCATATTCCTTTTTCGACAAATTAGCCACATGGCTGCATCCAGCTGCATGGGAGGAAGGGAAATGTAAACCATATTTGTATGGCTGTGTGCTATGCTAACACATAGGGGTTCTGCTTCCAAAAGAAGGAAGGCATGAAATGATACAGAGGATATTTAGCTTTCTCTGAAATACTCACCATACTGAGACACACTACTTGCTCTCAGAGTTTAGAAAAAGTATATATATGTTTGTTTATGCATGTGTGGTACACATGTGCATCTCTATGTATGTGAGAGTTTCTATTATCTTTATTATAGACTTGACCCTAAATGTAATAAATTGAAAAAAATCGTATCTTCATTTCTCTCTCTACATAATATGAGATGACTTAGTCTGTGTTCCCTGGAAACAAATTCTGAAAAAGGTGTTTGGGTAGAGGAGGTTATTGGGAAGTGCCCTCAGAAACAACCACTGTACGGGAGAGAGGAAGGATTGGGCAGAAATAAAATTGACCTGTGTCACCTTATCTTTGAAAAAGGAGGCAAGACTATACAATGGAGAAAAGCCAGCCTCTTCAATAAGTGGTGCTGGGGGGCTTCCCTGGTGACGTAGTGGTTGAGAGTCCGCCTGCCGATGCAGGGGACACGGGTTCGTGCCCCGGTCTGGGAAGATCCCACATGCCGTGGAGCGGCTGGGCCCGTGAGCCATGGCCGCTGAGCTTGCGCGTCCGGAGCCTGTGCTCTGCAATGGGAGAGGCCACAATGGTGAGAGGCCCGCGTACCGCAAAAACAATAAATAAATAAATAAATAAGTGGTGCTGGGAAAACTGGACAGCTACATGTAAAAGAATGAAATGAGAACACTCCCTAACACCATACACAAAAATAAACTCAAAATGGATTACAGACCTAAATGTAAGGCCAGACACTATAAAACTCTTAGAGGAAAATATAGGCAGAACATTCTATGACATAAATCACAGCAATATCCTTTTTGACCCACCTCCTAGAGAAATGGAAATAAAAACAAAAATAAACAAATGGGACCTAATGAAAATTAAAAGCTTTTGCACAGCAAAGGAAACCATAAACAAGACGAAAAGACAATGCTCAGAATGGGAGAAAATATTTGCAAATTAAGCAACTGACAAAGGATTAATCTCCAAAATATACAAGCAGCTCATGCAGCTCAATATCAAAAAAACAAACAACCCAATCCAAAAATGGGCAGAAGACCTAAATAGACATTTCTCCAAAGAAGATACACAGATTGCCAACAAACATATGAAAAGATGCTCAACATCACTAATCATTAGAGAAATGCAAATCAAAACTACAATGAGGTATCATCTCACACTGGTCAGAATGGCCATCATTAAAAAATCTACAAACAATAAATGTTGGAGAGGGTGTGGAGAAAAGGGAACCCTCCTGCACTGTTGGTAGGATTATAAATTGATATAGTCACTATGGAGAACAGTATGGAGGTTCCTTAAAAAATTAAAAATAGAATTACCATATGACTTAGCAATCCCACTACTGGGCATATACCCTGAGAAAACCATAATTCAGAAAGAGTCATGTACCACAGTGTTCATTGCAGCACTATTTACAATAGCCAGGACATGGAAGCAACCTAAGTGTCCGTCGACAGATGAATGGATAAAGAAGATGTGGCACATATATACAGTGGAATATTACTCAGCCATAAAAAGAAACGAAATTGAGTTATTTGTAGTGAGGTGGATGGACCTAGAGACTGTCATACAGAGTAAAATAAGTCAGAAAGAGAAAAACAAATACCGTATGCTAACACATATATATGGATCTAAAAAAAAATAATAATAAGGTTCTGAAGAACCTAGCGGCAGGACAGGAATAAAGACACAGACGTAGAGAATGGATTTAAGCGCATGGGGAGGGGGAAGGGTAAACTGGGACGAAGAGACAGAGTAACACTGACATACTACCAAATGTAAAAGAGATAGCTAGTGGGAAGCAGCTGCATAGCACAGGGAGATTTAGCTTGGTGCTTTGCGACCACCTAGAGGGGTGGGATAAGGAGGGTGGGAGGGAGATGCAAGAGGGAGGGGATATATGTATGCATATATCTGATTCACTTTGTTATACAGCAGAAACTAACATAACATTGTAAAGCAATTATACTCCAATAAAGATGCTAAAAAAAAAAAAATTGACCTGTGATGTGGTGTCATAGGAAGCCAAGCCCATTGGAAGCTCTGAAACTAAGATGGTCCTACAGAGTTTTCTTACCTGAGACAGGGGGCTGCACTTTTGAACCCCATATCAACCAAACATTGCATGTGGGTAATCCCCCAGGGAGATGCATACCATGGCCAAGTCAGCTCCCTGTGGGGAAAATTAATTTCTATAAAGTGTGTCTTAGTCACTATGGGCAAATCTAACAAAGTACCATAGACTGGGTAGCTTATGAAGAGCAGAAATTTATTTCTTACAGTTCTAGAGGTTGGAAATATGACATCAGGGTGAGGGTCCTATTTGTGGTTGAGAGTGCCACCATCCTCCCATGGTGGACAGCAGAGAGGGAAAGCAAGCTCTCTCACGACTCTTAAAAGGGCACTAATCTCATGAGAGCCACCCTCATCTAATCCTAATTGCCTCTCAAAGGCCCCACCTCATAATACCATCACACTGGGGAGTTGGGTTTCAACGTGGCAATTTTGGAATGGGACACAAACATTCAGTCTATTGACTTTGAACCATCAGCCACCAACCTTCCTAAGAGCTGAAAAAATAAGAGTGGTTGTGGTGGAGGGGGTTGGTGAGTGCTAAATAGCCAGATGGCGAGAATTAGAGCAATATAAGAAAATGTTCCTAATTCTAATTATATCTGAACAATTTGGATATACTGTAATGCTCCTCTTAAGCACATTTCACTGCACCTCAGATAGGAAGAAGCAAGTATGATCTTTTTTTTTTTTTTTTGTGGTACACGGGCCTCTCACTGTTGTGGCCTCTCCCGTTGTGGAGCACAGGCTCCACAGGGTCAACGGCCATGGCTCACGGGCCCAGTCGCTCCGTGGCATGTGGGATCTTCCCGGACCGGGGCACGAACCCGTGTTCCCTGCATCGGCAGGCGGACTCTCAACCACTGCGCCACCAGGGAAGCCCAGCAAGTATGATCTTAACTCAAATAGGACAACTAACAAATCTTCAGACAGTTTTCAACACTTTCATCTTTCTTCCCCAGAAAGGATGCCATTTAAATAATGCTTTGTAGAAGATTGTTGTTCATATTCTTTCCCTTCCCCATGCATCCCTTTCAGGAACTTGGAGGATGACATTAGCTTATACAAAGAGCAAAGGATAATGTGTTCATTGGAGTTATAGCTGAGCTTTCCTTTAAGAAATTTACATTTACTCAGGGAGAACAAAGGCAAATACTTTCCTTAAAACATTCTTTGTTTCACAAGGGAGCAATGACAACCAATTACACTTTAATTCCTATACATTCCTTTTGTAATGTTTTTTTGTTATATATTTCAGTACCCACTTTGACTGTACCTAGTATATCTCAGAACTTGTAAATTCTGCTTTTTCTTGTATTTTCATGTGGAATTAATTTTAAAATGGAAAGAATCTGTGAATCTCTGTTTTATCTTTAAGACTATCTGTAGGAATAACAATAACTTTCCCATTTCTTCAGTTACTGGCATAACCCCTAGAAATACCTTTAATAACAGCTGGTGTGTTATTCTCTATACTCCCTCTTCCCATCTCTATTTAATTTTTGAGCAAAAGTCATGTGTAAATATCAAAAAAAAAATATCAGAAGATGCATGTTCAAAGCAGATATATTAGGGAAACTTACAGGCAGAAGTTTGGTAAGGGCAAGTTGTCCCAAGTCTCCCATCTGTCATTATCCTATGGAGAGGTAGCTTGGCTTTATCTTCAGGAAGAGGAACTTAATTTTCTGCCACTTTGTAAATTTATAGGGGAAATGAATGTCAGCAGGGATCACCCGATCATGTTGGAAGCCCCAGAACTGGGCAGTAGAGGCTACAGCCTGTTTTCCGGCATCACTTACTGAGGGGACAGGTGCATTCATGTCATCATTGGTTTCATCTTAAGGCCTTTCAACCCTCCCTGCCAAGTCAGCTCTTTTTTCCCCAGCCTATTGAAATACACTTGACATGTAATATTGTGTAAGTTTAAGGTATACTGTTAATATGATACACACACACACACACACACACAAAGATAGAGAGCAATATGGTTACCACCAGAGCTGGCTGACACCTCTATCATGTCACATAATTACTACCTCTTTTTCATGGTAAGAACATGTATGATCTGCTCTCTCGGCAGCTTTCAAGTATATGATACATCAGGTCAGCTCTTTAAGAAAGTACTATCAGGGCCATCCATCAGAAACACAGGCTTGCTCTCCTCATAAACAGAAAGAAAACTGGTTGGACACGACTTTCCATGGTACACATCAAGATGCAATTGCACTAAAATCTCCATTCTGAAATTTGGATATAGGTGGAATATTAGATAATATGGAGAATCATTATTAATTTTGCTACTGTGCAAATGGCCTTGTTGTTATACCAGAAAATGTCCTTAATTTTAGTGATGCATACTGAAGTATTTAGGAATAAATTATCATGATGTCTGTAATTATGTTAAAATACTTCACCGAAAAATACCTAAAGCAAGTTGGCAAATGCAAACAGTTGTGTAGCTAGGTGGAAGGTATATGCATATTCACTATATGATTCTCTATGTTCTCTATGTTCAAAATAATTCACAACATAAATTTGAAATTAATCCCCATTCTAGTGCAATCACTGAGCGTCTCTGTAAAATTCAGTCACTGGAGAGAAAAATGTGTGTGTTGGCAAGAATATTCCTTATACCAGGAGCCTTTTTACCATTTGGTAGATCTGTTCCTTATTGGTAGCTACTTTCTAACCTTTAATTATAGCAAGATCAATTTTCCAGTCCAGATATTTGAACTGTATCCTCTAAATTGTCATTATACTCTTTCTTTTCTCTGTCACAGTCATCTACTCTTTATATACAGTTGTGAGAATAGTTGTCTAAGTGTTACTGCATTTTTGTGGTGGGTGTATTGAACTGTTCCTTGCCCTCTTATATAATGTGACACATTAGTATAGGAAATATTTAAATTTTTATTGCCGCAAGCACAGTGGAAGGAACAAAAAGAATTAAACTTTGACTTAAATCTTAAGAATCTTATAATCAATTTGGAAAAATAAAGAAACATGCACATAAAAACTTAGCTAATGATTCAGTGCAATGTGTAAATATATCAAATGGATAATGTTCCAATAACCTCTTAACTCTCATAAAACAGGTAGCATAGTGATTACAAAGAGACTTCATATTTGGCATATATTATTTGAATCATTTGCATTAGTATTCCCCAATTACATGGAGGAAGAAAAATTGGGGGAATTATTCAAGGAGTTTCCAAGTCATTCGATTTAGTCTAACATAAAAAAAAAATACCATCACTATAAGAAAAGACATGCACAAAAATTCATAGATTACAGCTAACTCTTCCTTTGAAGACAAATAACAATGTCTTTTTATTAGCAAAAGTCATTTTCCTTTTAAAAAACTTTTACTTTCATTATAAGCCAAATTGAGGTAATTCATGCTCAGTAGCCAGAATCAAGAGGCAGGAAAAAACCCTCATTTAAAACATCAATTAGTATCCTGAACTCTTCACAAACAAATTCAACAAAATATATACTAATCCACTATAAAATAGAGATCCTACTTGGTCAACATCCTCTGATAATGACTCTAAATATATAGGTATCTTCACATCAATTTTTCTCTCTTTCAGCTCTTTTTGTTCTCAATACAAAGTGACTTCTTCTTTTTAAGGTTTAGTATGTCAACCACAGCCTGCTCCATTACACAAAGATGCCTGGTTACTTGAAAGACTTTGATACATCTGTGCTGTTCCCTGTGTGCTGACATATGTCTACTTGCAACAGAGAAAAGAAACTTCAAGGATGAGCTCCACTCATTTCGGTAATTGGTATTCCAGACTGCTAGTTCAGATGGATTATTGTTAGTGAGATAGGCAGCTAACATTAATGTCAAATTAACATAAACTGTAAGGATGATAGTATGCTGGAATTTGCATAATATTCATCAGAATCTAAAAGCTTTTGAAATTGATTCTCAAGGACTAATAAAGACATATTAGTTTACTTACTATAACACTTTTGGGACGTTATTTAAAATGTCACATTCTAATTTTAAGTCAGTGATCTGCAACTTAGGATAATGGACAATATATGAATTTTAGACAGAAATTAAATAATTTATGTGAAAATATGAACCCCAAAGTTATTAATCAGCCTGTGGACAAACGAGCACAATCTCTTTGATTTTTAAAAAATATATAATGCTACTTAAATTCAATCCCTTGTTAATATCATTCTAGAAATTTATTGTGTACATTCTCAGGTGCCTTTATGCAGTCTACTGATTCAAAGTCAAAATGTTAATAGCTCTATTCCAGAGTCTTCAAAAAAAATCTGCCATATGTGTGATTTCATTCCAAGAGGAAAACTTTTGAGAAAGTTAAAAGTGTTTATATTTAAATTTTTTTCCTATGTCAAAACATAGAAACGCATAGAGGAGACATATGGCACATAAGCATAGAATGTGCCCATCCCTGGCCTGTTTGGCTTTGGAGTTGTTCCTCCAAACAGATTATCACTTATCAACTGTGGAGATATGAGCTTCTCAAAGCAGAAACTTGTCTCTCTATAGGTGTTCTGCCTGCCTGAATTCTGCATTCCCCAAATGTCTTCCATGTGAGATCTGTTTTGCTAACCCCATCAGAAGGTTATCAGAACACCTGCACCACTATACCTAAGCACCAAACTATGCCACATTTTTGAGCATGCCTCTTTCATTTTTGGACCATCTTTTTCAGCAAAACCCTGGAAGATAATCATGGCTGCTCAAAATGGGGAAGAGGATTTCACATTCCATGTACAATGTGGTGTACAATTAACACATTATTATAAATAGGTGTTTAAGAGATCATCAATTGAATATATGTGCAACGTAACTAAGCAGAGCTTTGGTTTTCCCTAAACTAATGAAAAACAGGAAAAAATTATGGATGTACCCAAGTTTTAGACAAGTTAACTCAATCAAGAAAATCTTAGTATTAGAGAGTTACATCATAGACATGGTTAGACGTCATATTATTGGTAATTGTTTGTTCTTACAAATACTTATTTTGTTATGAATAAAAAAGAACATAAGCTTGTACAGGCACAGCTGCGAGATAATCTTATTTAATTGAAGCACCTTTCATAACAACTTCTTAGGAAAAAGAGAAAAAGCACTGGTTCCAGTTCTAGCTCTCTAGTGTGGTGGCCCTGAAAACCTGGCCAGCATATATTTTTATCTGATCCTTCACTGTAATAATAAGATAAAAAAACTTGACCTGTGTGCTTTCAAGAATTATTGGGGAATTCCGGCAAGAATCACTTTCCATTCCTCATTCTGAAATCACACAGGTATACTCCATTTTGAATGAGAGAAGGAAACATTTAATTCACTAAATGAAGAGAGGCAGGCAGTGCAGAGCCTGAGATGCCAGAAAAAACCAGCAAAGGATCAATGAAAACAGATCATATAGGAGAGAGTAAAGCATGTTAACAGAAAAATAACAAAATTAGGACAAAACTTCATAACAAAATGTAATATCAATAAAGGCTAATAGAGTTAACCCATCTTTAAAAAAATAGCTTGACTTGAGATCTAAGCAAACACAAACCTACGCTTTATAGAAAAGACATATGTATAAAGTGATTCATAAAGATGAAAAATGGGAATCATGTTAGTGCAAGCTAAAAAGAAGTAGGATTTTAACCTTAATATCAAGCCTATGTTTTATAGAAGAGACATGTGTAAAAAGTGATTCATAAAGCTGAAACACGGGCATAAGTGCAAGCAAAAACGAAGTAGGACTATAACCTTAATATCAAATAAGGTAGGAATCAGGCCAATGGCATGAGGTAAAAGAGTGCCTCATGGTGCTGAAGTCCGAAGTTCACACAGAAGACAAACAGTTATGCATATCTTTATACAAAACACTGACCCATCTATTGTTTGTTATTCAAATAAATTTTATTTAAAAAATCTTTTTTAACATCTTAGAGTACAATTGCTTTAAAATGGTGTGTTACTTTCTGCTTTATAACAAGTGAATCAGCTATACATATATATATATATATCCCCATATATCTTCCCTCTTGCGTCTCCCTCTCACCTTCCCTATCCCACCCTGCTTGGTGGTCACAAAGCACCAAGCTGATCTCCCTGTGCTATGTGGCTGATTCCCACTAGCTATCTATTTTACAAATGGTAGCATATGTAAGTCCACGCCACTCTCTCACTTCGTCCCAGCTTACCCTTCCCCCTCCCCGCATCCTCAAGACCATTCTCTATGTCTGTCTTTATTCCTGTCCTGCCACTAGGTTCTTCATAACCATTTTTTTTCTTTTTTTAGATTCCATATATATGTATTAGCATACAGTATTTGTTTTTCTTTCTGACTTACTTCACACTGTCCATACACTGCACTACAAATAACTCAATTCCGTTTCTTTTTATGGCTGAGTAATATTCCATTGTATATATGTGCCACATCTTCTTTATCCATTCATCTGTCGATGGACACTTAGGTTGCTTCCATGTCCTGGCTACTGTAAATAGAGCTGCAGTGAACATTGTGGTAAATGACTCCTTTTGAATTATGGTTTTCTCACAGTATATGACCAGTAGTAGGATTGCTGGGTTGTATGGTAGTTCTGTTTTTAGTTTTTTAAGGAACCTCCATACTGTTCTCCATAATGGCTGTATCAATTAACATTCCCACCAACAGTGCAGGAGGGTTCCCTTTTCTCCACACCCTCTCCAACATTTATTGTTTGTAGATTTTTTGATGATGGCCATTCTGACAGGTGCGAGCTGATACCTCATTGCAGTTTTGATTCGCATGTCTCTAATGATTAGTGATGTTGAACATCCTTTCATGTGTTTGTTGGCAGTCTGTATATATTCTTTGGAGAAATGTCTATTTAGGTCTTCTGCCCATTTTTGGATTGGGTTGTGTGTTTTTCTGATATTGAGCTGCATGAGCTGCTTGTATATTTTGGAGATTAATCCTTTGTCAGTTACTTCATTTACAAATATTTTCTCCCATTCTGAGCATTGTCTTTTTGTCTTGTTTATGTTTTCCTTTGTTGTGCAAAAGGTTTTAAGTTTCTTTAGGTCCCATTTGTTTATTTTGTTTTTACTTCCATTTCACTAGGAGGTGGGTCAAAAAAGATCTTGCTGTGATTTATGTCATAGAGTGTTCTGCTTATATTGTCCTCTAAGAGTTTTATAGTGTCTGCTCTTACATTTAGGCCTTTAATCCATTTTGAGTTCATTTCTGTGTATGTATTAAGGAGTGTCCTAATTCATTCTTTTACATGTAGCTGTCCAGTTTTCCCAGCACCATGTATTGAATAGTCTGTCTTATCTCCAATGCATACTCTTGCTTCTTTATAAAAAATAAGGTGACCATATATGCGTGGGTTTATGTCTAGACTTTCTATCCTGTTCCATTGATCTATATTTCTGTTTTTGTACCAGTACCACACTGTCTTGATTACTGTAGCTTTGGAGTATAGTCTGAAGTCCAGGAGGCAGATTCTTCCAGCTCCATTTTTCTTTCTCAAGATTGCTTTGGCTATTCGGGGTCTTCTGTGTTTCCATACAAATTGTGAAATTTTTTGTTGTAGTTCTGTGAAAAATGCCATTGTTACTTTGATAGGGATGACATTGAATCTGGAGATTGCTTTGGATAGTACAGTCATTTTCACAGTGTTGATTCTTCCAATCCAAGAAGATGGTATATCTCTCCATCTGTTTGTATCATCTTCAATTTCTTTCATCAGTGTCCCATAGTTTTCTGCATACAGATCTTTTGTCTCCTTAGGTAGGTTTATTCCTAGGTATTTTATTCTTTTTGTTGCAATGGTAAACGGGAGTGTTTCATTAATTTCTCTTTCAGATTTTTCATCATTAGTGTATAGGAATGCAAGAGATTTCTGTGCCTTAATTTTGTATCCTACTACTTTACCAAATCCATTGATTAGCTCTAGTAGTTTTCTGGTAGCATCTTTAGGATTCTCTATGTATAATATCATGTCATCTGCAAACAGTGACAGCTTTACTTCTTTTCTGATTTGGATTCCTTTTATTTCTATTTCTTCTCTGACTGCTGTGGGTAAAACTTCCAAAACTATTTTGAATTATAGTGATGGGAGTGGGCAACCTTGTCTTGTTCCTGATCTTAGACAAAAAGGTTTCAGTTCTTCACCATTGAGAACGATGTTGGCTGTGGGTTTGTCATATATGGCCTTTATTATGTTGAGATAAGTTCCCTCTGTGCCTACTTTCTCGAGAGTTTTTATCATAAATGGGTGTTGAATTTTGTCAAAAGCTTTTCTGCATCTATTGAGAAGACCATATGGTTTTTCTCCTTCAATTTGTTAATATGGTGTATCACATGGATTGATTTGCATATATTGAAGAATCCTTGCATTCCTGGGATAAACCCCACTTGATCATGGTGTGTGATCCTTTTAACGTGCTGTTGGATTCTGTTTGCTAGTATTTTGTTGGGGATTTTTGCATCTATGTTCATCAGTGATATTGGCCTGTAGTTTTCTTTCTTTGTGACATCTTTGCCTGGTTTTGGTATCAGGGTGATGGTGGCCTTGCAGAATGAGTTTGGGAGTGTTCCTCCCTCTGCTAGGTTTTGGAAGAGTTTGAGAAGGATAGGTGTTAGCTCTTCTCTAAATGTTTGATAGAATTTGCCTGTGAAGTCATCTGGTCCTGGGCTTGTGTTTGTTGGAATATTTTTAATCAAAGTCTCATTTCAGTGCTTACGATTGGTCTGTTTATATTTTCTCTTTCCTCCTGATTCAGTCTCGGAAAGTTGTGCTTTCCAAGAATTTTTCCATTTCTTCCAGGTTGTCCAGTTTATTGGCATATAGTTGCTTGTAGAAATATCTCATGATCCATTGTATTTCTGCAGGGACAGTTGTGACTTCTCCTTTTTCATTTCTAATTGTATTGATTTGAGTCTTCTCTCTTTTTTTCTTCATGAGTGTGGCTAATGGTTTATCAATTTTGTGTATTTTCTCAAAGAACAAGCTTTTAGTTTTATTGATCTTTGCTCTTGTTTCCTTCATTTCTTTTTCATTTAGTTCTGATCTGATCTTTATGATTTCTTTCCTTCTGCTAACTTTGGGTTTTTTTTGTTTTGCTTTACTTAATTGCTTTAGGTGTAAGTTTAAGTTGTTTATTTGAGATGTTTCTTGTTTCTTGAGGTAGGATTCTATTGCTATAAAATTCCCTCTTAGAACTTCTTTACCTGCATCCCATAGGTTTTGGGTCATTGTGTTTTCATTGTCATTTGTTTCTAGGTATTTTTAAATTTCTTCTTTGATTTCTTCAGTGATCTCTTGGTTATTATGTAGCGTATTGTTTAGCCTCCATGTATTGTATTTTTTACAGATTTTTTCCTGTAATTGATATCTCGTCTCATAGCGTTGTGGTCAGAATAGATACTTGATATGATTTCAATTTTCTTAAATTTACCAAGGCTTGATTCGAGACACAAGATACGATCTATCCTGGAAATGTTCCATGAGCACTTGAGAAGAAACTGTATTCTGTTGTTTTTGGATGGAATGTCCTATAAATATTAATTAAGTCCATCTTGTTTAATCATTTAAAACTTGTGCTTCCTTCTTTATTTTCACTTTGGATGAGCTGTCCATTGGTGAAAGTGGGGTGTTAAAGTCCCCTACTATGATTGTGTTACTGTCAATTTCCCCTCTTATGGCTGTTAGCATTTGCCTTATGTATTGAGATGCTCCTATGTTGGGTGCATAAATATTTACAATTGTTATATATTCTTCCTGGATTGATCCCCTGATCATTATGTAGTATCCTTCTTTGTCTCTTGTAATAGTCTTTATTTTAAAGTCTATTTTGTCTGATATGAGAATTGCTACTCCAGCTTTCTTTTGATTTCCATTTGCATGGAATATCTTTTTCCATCCCCTCACTTTCAGTCTGTATGTGTCCCTCGGTCTGAAGTCGGTCTCCTGTAGACAGCATATATACTGGTTTTGTTTTTGTATCCATTCAGCCAGTCTATGTCCTTTGGTTGGAGCATTTTATCCATTTATATTTAAGGTAATTATCGATATGTATGTCCCTTTTACCATTTTATTAATTGTTTTGGGTTCATTCTTGTAGGTCTTTTCTTTCTCTTGTGTTTCCTGCCTAGAGAAGTTCCTTTAGCATTTGTTGTAAAGCTGGTTTGGTGGTGCTGAATTCTCTTAGCTTTTGTTTGTCTGTAAAGGTTTTAATTTCTCCATCAAATCTGAATGAGATCCTTGCTGGGTAGAGTAGTCTTGGTTGTAGGTTCTTCAGTTTCATCACTTTAAATATGTCCTGCCACTCCCTTTTGGCTTGCAGAGTTTCTGCTGAAAGATCAGCTGTTAACCTTATGGGGATTCCCTTATATGTTATTTGTTGTTTTTCCCTTGCTGCTTTTAATGTTTTTCCTTTGAATTTAATTTTTGATAGTTGAATTAATATGTGTCTTGGCATATTTCTCCTTGGATTTATCCTGTATGGGATTCTGTGCTTCCTGGACTTGATTGACTATTTCCTTTCCCATATTAGGGAAGTTTTCAATTATAATCTCTTCAAATATTTTCTCAGTCCCTTTCTTTTCTTCTTCTTCTTCTGGGACCCCTATAATTCGAATGTTGGTGCATTCAATGTGGTCCCAGAGGTCTCTGAGGCGGTCCTCAATTCTTTTCATACTTTTTTCTTTATTCTGCACTGCGGTATTTATTTCCACTATTTTATCTTCCAGGTCACTTATCCGTTCTCTGCCTCAGTTATTCTGCTATTGATTACTTCTAGAGAATTTTTCATTTCATTTATTGTGTTTTTCATCATTGTTTGTTTACTCTTTATTTCTTCTAGGTCCTTGTTAAACATTTATTGTTTTTTCTCCATTCTATTTCCAAGATTTTGGATCATCTTTACTATGATTATTCTGAATTCTTTTTCAGGTAGGCTGCCTATTTCCTCTTCATTTGATTGGTCTAGTGGGTTTTTACCTTGCTCCTTCATCTGCTGTGTATTTCTCTGCCTTCTCATTTTGCTTAACTTACTGTGTTTGGGGTCTCCTTTTCGCAGGCTGCAGGTTTGTAGTTCCTATTGTTTTTGGTGTCTGCCCCCAGTGGCTAAGGTTGGTTCAGTGGGTTGTGTAGGCTGCCTGGTGGAGGGGTCTGGTGGATGAGGCTGGATCTTGTCTTTCTGGTGGGCAGGACCATGTCCAGTGCTGTGTTTTGGGGGTGTCTGTGACCTTATTATGATTTTAGGCAGCCTCTCTTCTAATGCGTGGGATTGTGTTCCTGTCTTTCTAGTTGTTTGGCATGTGGTGTGCTGCACTGTAGCTTGCTGGTCATTGAGTGGAGCTGGGTCTTAGCATTGATGCGGAGATCTCTGTGAGAGCTTTTGCTGTTTGATATTACATGGAGCTGAGAGGTCTCTGGTGGACCAATGTCCTCAACTAGGCTCTCCCACCTCAGAGGCACAGGCCTGACACCCAGCTGGAGAATCAAGATCCTGTCAGCCACACAGCTCAGAAGAAAAGGGAGAAACAAACAAAGAGAAAAAAAGAAATAAAATGAAGTAAAGTTGTTAAAATGAAAAATAAAGAATAATTATTAAAAATTAAAAAGTAATAAAAAAAGAAATAAAAGAAGAGAGCAACCAAAAATCAAATCCACCAATGATAACAAGCACTAAAAACTATACAAAAAAAAAGGACAGACAGAACCCTACTACAAATGGTAAAAGCAAAGCTATACAGACAAAATCACACACAGAAGCATGCACATACACACTCACAAAAAGAGAAAAAGTAAAAAATATATATATCTTTGCTCCCAAGCCCACTGCCTCAATTTTGGGATGATTCTTTGTCTAGTCAGGTATTCCACAGATGCAGGGTACATCAAGTTGACTGTGGAGGTTTAATCTGCTGCTCCTGAGGCTGCTGGGAGAGATTTCCCTTTCTCTTCTTTGTTCACACAGCTCCTGGGGTTCAGCTTTGGATTTGGCCCCGCCACTGTGTGTAGGTCACCTGAGGGCGTCTGTTCTTCGCTCAGACAGGATGGGGTTAAAGGAGCAGCTGATTCGGGGGCTCTGGCTCTCTCAGGCCAGGGGGAGGGAGGGTTACGGATGTGGGGTGAGCCTGCAGCAGCAGAGGCCAACATGAGACTGCACCAGCCTGAGGTGTGCCGTATGTTCTCCCAGGGAAGTTATCCCTGGATCATGGGACCCTGGCAGTATTGGGCTGCACAGGCTACCAGGAGGGGAGGTGTGGATAGTGACCGGTGCTTGCACACAGGCTTCTTGTGGCTGCAGTAGCAGTCTTAGCATTTCATGCCCGTCTCTGGTGTCCACACCGATAGCCGCAGCTCGCGCCTGTCTCTAGAGCTCCTTTAAGCGGCACTGAATCCCCTCTCCTCGCGCACCACTTGCCTCTTCAGCAGCTCCATACTTTTCCTGGACTCCCTCCCGGCTAGCTGTGGTGCACT
Source organism: Aethalodelphis obliquidens (assembly GCF_003676395.1). NCBI lineage: Eukaryota > Metazoa > Chordata > Mammalia > Artiodactyla > Delphinidae > Aethalodelphis > Aethalodelphis obliquidens. Next base: position 68,808,977 of record NW_020837950.1, read on the forward strand.
AGCCCCCTTCAGGCTGTGTTCACGCAGCCAACCCCAGTCCTCTCCCTGGGATCCGACAGAAGCCGGAGCCTCAGCTCCCAGCCCCCGCCCGCCCCAGCGGGTAAGCAGACAAGCCTCTCAGGCTGGTGAGTGCTGGTCGGCACTGATCCTCTCTCTGTGTGGGAATGTCTCCACTTTGCCCTCCGCACCCCTGTTGCTGTGCTCTCCTCTGTGGCTCCGAAGCTTCGTGCCCGCCCACCCCCACCCCGCCCCGTCTCCACCAGTGAAGGGGCTTCCTAGTGTGTGGAAACATTTCCTCCTTCACAGCTCCCTCCCACTGGTGCAGGTCCCGCCCCTATTCTTTTGTCTCTGTCTTTTCTTTTTTCTTTTGCCCTATCCAGGTACGTGGGGAGTTTCTTGCTTTTGGGAGGTCTGAGGCCTTCTGCCAGTGTTCAGTAGGTGTTCTGTAGGAGTTGTTCCACATGTAGATGTATTTCTGATGTATTTATGGGGAGGAAGATGATCTCCATGTCTTACTCTTCCGCCTTCTTGAAGGTCTCCATGCATATCTTTATACAGTGTAACACAGCAGCAATATTAGTAAAGCAGAAATCACAGATGAACATAGAAACATCCTAAACATACAGCAATGAGTTGAAACATGTAATATTTTAATTAATATATCAATGTCAAAAATTGTTCTTTGACAAACACCAATCAGCCAGAAAAACTCCTAACTCACCTAATCAAGAAAAAAGAAAAAATGGGAACTAAATATGAAATAATAGGGAAATGGTCACAGAAACAAGAAATTATAAGAATCAAATAAAACATTTGCCTTAAAATGTGCAAATAAAGTTGAAAACCTGTTTAAGATAGATAAATTCTAAGAAAATAAATTTTCTAAAACTCACCCAAGAAGAAAATAAAGTGTATACATAATGATTCCTATAGAGAATATTGACCCCAAACAATGAAATAATGCAAAAACTAAATGAAACAAACTGAATCAAACCTCAGGGGATCAGACAGTTTTCTGGGGTAATTTTAGTAAACCTCTAAAAAGCAGATAACTGAAATGTTATGAAAATATTTCCAGGGTACATAAAAAGAAGAGAGCTTCCAAATTCATATTATGAATTAAGTACATATTAATACTAATGTATGACAATAATTTTACATAAAATAAAATCACAAAGAATACCACTTATGAATATTGACCTAAAAATCAGAAATAAACAGATTTTAACAACACAAAGAAATAAATGCAACATGACCTAATGGGGTTTATTCCAGGAATTCAAGGATGTTTCAATATTGTTAAATTGATAGATATTTATTAAATCAATACTCCTAGAAAAATATCAGATAAATTTTTCATATGTAACAAAAATTATTTGACTAAATTAAACAGTCAGTTTTTGAAAATAAGAATTCAAGAAAATAAGAAATAATGAATATTTTCTTGGCATGGTAAAAGAGATCTATCGCAACCTCAATTCCCCTCTTAAAAGGGTAAGATTTGTACTTGTGTTTCAATTGAAACAATTTAAAAAGGTAAATAAATTGCATGAAGTATAAAAAGTAGAAAAAATAAGGAAAATAGAATTATGTGTTTGTAAATATAACTGCATGTGTGTAAAATGTAACAGAATCAACTGAAATGAATCCCCAACACTAAGATAAATCAGTAATATTTTAAGCAATCAAATGTATGAACAGAAATAACCAGTGGTCCTTATACAGTCAATTACAATTTAGAATTTCTAACTATGTAAGGGAAGCCATTTAAAATAGCACGAAAATCAAATATACCTACGAGTTACATTAAATAGGAAATACCTAAAATCCATAGGAAGAAAAATTTAATAAGCTACTGAAGGAAACAAACTGATGCTCTTACAAATGAAAATTATATCACATTCTTGGATATTACAATGACTTTAATTTTCTGCCAGGTGAACTTATTATTATAATACCATTTTCAAAAAGTTTGCATGAAAAATGAGCAAACAAGTATAAAGAAGAAAACTCCAATTCAGAATAGACACTAGCACTGCTAGACACTAAACATATCATAAAGTGTCAACAATAAAGCAGTTTACTATACTAACTGCATAAAAAGACAGATGAATAGAATATAAGAGAAAGTCAGAAATAGACCGGGTATGAGTTTTTAGGTGTAAAGAAGCCACCTCAAATCAGGGAGAAAAAATGGACTATCCAGGAAATGCTGTTCTGACTACTGCAGTCATCTGGGAAAAAAAAGATAACTAAAAAAGTGCCAAATTGATCAAATATTTTAATGCAGATAATAAGACCTTACCAATACTAGAAGAAGACATAGAAGCATTTCCTAATAAGCCAAGAGTGGGAAAGACCTATGTCAACATGATATAATTCAGAGGCAAAAAGAGAAATAATTGTTAAATTAGACCTTAAGTTATGAGATTTTTTCAGGCAGAATGATGAAAGTTTCAGCAGTTCTTATTTATTTTTGAATGAGTTACTACAAGAAAGATATGAGCTGAAAAAATACTTGGCCCAATGCTGATAAGCAGAATTGAAAGGAAATTTTAAAAGGGCCAAAAATATATGTTGACTGTTGTTTGCCACTAAGGTTTTGTGGTTGTTACCAGCATTATTATGTAACAAATAATTAATGCAAGATGTTTCTATTGAGGGTGTTCAGTGTGACAAAAACAGCTATTTCGGACCATGGTCACACAAAAGGTGTTTGAAGCTGTATTCTCCCAAATACTTCTTAAAATGTTGGACAAGTTACCAAACTTGTTTAAGCCCAAGACTTCTTGTCATGAGAATGAGGACAGTGGCTAGCAATAGTATCTATCTCATAAAGGTTGTTTTAAGACTTAAATGTGAAAATATATCAAACTGCAGAGCAGCAGTAGTTAGCACATGGTAAGTGCTAAATATATTCTAGTTATTATTCTTATTTTCCTATTCTTTTGAAACAATTTATAAAGTGTTTCTGTATAATTATAAAATAATTTTTTAATGAATTGAAATTTAACATTAAACTTGACATATGACATAAACAACATGACTGGTGTTATAATTGAATATTTTAAAAAATACTTAAGTAAATGAAAAAACAGCCTCCATAAAATACTGTAATTTCTGTAAGAGCAAAGATAAAGTTACATTCAATTATTTTATTTCCATCACTTAGCACATTTACAGCCAGATTGTGGGTGCTTAGTATTTGTTGGATCGAACCTGTACATAATAACCTGGCACAAAGACTTCCTTTTTTGCTGCCATCATATTGAAAATAAATGAATGTAAGCTAAAAATTAATTTTAATTAAATAACCACATTACCTTACATATAGTGGCCTCTCACAAAGAATTTGCTGAATTGACTATGAAATCAAATAGAAAAATACACAAAGGTCATGGAAATTAGGTAATTAGCTTTTGAGAGGTGAATAGGGCAAAATGAATCATTCAACACCATTCCTGTATTTCTGAATAATTGTTAATAAATGATTTATCAAATGTCAGCAAGACAACACCACTCAAATATGTAAGTAAACACTACTAACAGTGATCTCAGCCAATAATTTAAAGATTATGTAACAAACATAAAAATATATACTTATTTTCTTAATATGATTTTTTTCAGGGAAAAAAAACAAAATTTTGTTGAGTGCCAGGCATTTTACTACACGATATAGAAAGAAAACAAGTTGAAAAGCAAAAATTTTATTTGGAGAAGTCACAACCTAATGAGAGAGACAAATCCTTAATCAAATAATTATAATTCTGAGAAAGAGATGCAACATGATATGCCCAAAGGAAATGGAAGCACACGGATTGCAATGACTGTGTCAAAGGGATGGGGGTGATAAACAAAGGACTTTCTTCACTTAACAGGCAATGCTTACCATGTAGAAGAGACAGGAGAAGAATACATACCAAAAAATACTATTATGAGTTAGTAAACGCACTTGGTGTTATTTAATTGCAATTTCATCTAGACTATAATAAGACTGAAAGATGTTATTATCTTTATGTGACTAAAATATTTAAAAGAAATTAAAATTTATATATGTTAAAGGATAGGGAATTAAATCCAGGGTCTTCAGGCTTTAAGGGCAATCCACATTCCACCACCCTAGGCAAGAGAATATATAGGAAGGCATAAAAGTGTGGAACAGCATGACTGAAGGCGGCTGGAATACAGATTGTGTATTGCAGGCAGGAGCTACGCAGAGATGGCAACCAGTGAGACTGTAAATAAAGGTAAGCACATATTTGGACACAAAGAACACCTATGCCATTCTAGCAGGATTGGACTTTCTTTCTAGATGCGACAGAGAATACTGAAGAAATGCAGAAAGGAATATATATAATCAACCTGTATGTCAGAAAGAGCTTCTGATGAGAGTTTGAAACATTTGAGGAAGGAAACTCAAAAAGACATGACTAAAAGTATCAGTTAGTTTCAAGCAACTGACAAAGGATTAATCTCTAAAACATACAAGCAGCTCATACAGCTCAATATCAAAAAAACAAACAACCCAATCCAAAAAATGGGAAGAAGACCTAAATAGACATTTCTCCAAGGAAGATACACAGATTGCCAACAAACATATGAAAGGTTGCTCAACATCACTAATCATTAGAGATATGCAAATCAAAACCACAATGAGGTATCACCTCACACAGGTCAGAATGGCCATCATCAAAAAAATCTACAAACAATAAATGCTGGAGAGGGTGTGGAGAAAAGGGAACCCTCTTGTACTGTTGGTGGGAATTTCAACTGATACAGCCACTATGGAGAACAGTATGGAGGTTCCTTAAAAAACTAAAAATAGAACTACCATATGACACAGCAATCCCACTACTGGGCATATATCCTGAGAAAACCATAATTCAAAAAGAGACATGTACCACAGTGTTCATAGCAGCACTCTTCACAATGACCAGGACATGGATATGACCTAAGTGTCCATCAACAGATGAATGGATAAAGAATATTCGTACATATACACAATGGAATATTACTCAGCCATTACAAAGAATTAAATAATGCCATTTGCAGCAATACGGATGGACTTGGAGATGATCACACTAAGTGAAGCAAATCAGACAGAGAAAGACAAATATCATATGGTATCACTTACATGTGGAATCTAAAAAAAAAATGATACAACTGAACTTATTTACAAAACAGAAACAGACTCACAGACTTAGAGAACAAACTTATGGTTACCAGGGGAAAGGGCTGGGGGGAGGGATAGACTGGGAGTTTGGGATTGACATGTACACATGGCTATATTTAAAATAAAATGCCTTTCCATGAAAAAAATTTAAAAATTTCAAAAGTGGGGAAAAAAAGTCCTTTATATTTTGATTGTGGATTTCTCCAACTCTAAATAATCATTGCTGATTTTGTACTAGATAGAGCATAAAAGAAACAGTTCACTGAAATGCTCTACCCAGATACTTAAGATACCTTATCAACTTCACAGTATATGGGAGGAAGCTACTTGAAAAACACAGAAATACATATGAAATACTATCTAGAATTGCAGAATTGTTTCCAGCATCAGACTGACCAAATTGGAATCCTGTATAGCTGTGTATGCACCCTTTATCTGCCTCTGAGGCGTTTCTTCACTTCACCTACAAATAATGGAGAGTACTATTGCCTATCTCATAGAGTTTGTGAGAATTAAAGAAGTTGAGGCATTGAAGTATTGTAGGAAGAAAGCAACATCGTGGAAGAGAATACCAAAATAAGTTAGACCAACTCAGTTCGTTGGTAAGAGTGCTATTTTAGGGAGAAGTGTAACTTTTAAACAATTCCATGTAAACAAGAAAATATTCTTTATAAAGTCAAGACATTTATATTACATAGTGAAAAAATTACAACAGCAGCAGCAACCACATAAGAAGAAAAGATAAATAACCTAGAAATTACCTTTAGAAATACATGCAATCTACTTAGAGAAAATGTTAAATACCGTTGAGGAAGACACACACACACACACACACATTCCAGATAACCTGAACCAATGGAAAGACCTCTAAACTCCGTAAAGTTATCATTGCTTCCTAGATTAATATATGTATTTCACAACATTTATATGAACCTAATAAAATAATCGCTATAACTTGTTCTTATTGTTACTGCTTGGAAGTAGACAAGGTGATTCTATAACTCATATGTTAAATAAGCAATGACATTAACCCAGACCCTTTGGAAAAGAAATGATAAGGGACTCCTCATATCACACATTCAATTATTAAATATCTTTGACAATTAAAACACTGTGGTTCTCCACATACACTGCTGGTGGGAATGTAAATTGGTACAACCATTATGGAGAACAGTATGGAGGTTCCTTAAAAAACTAAAAAGAGAGCTACCATATGATCCAGCAATCCCACTCCTGGGCATATATCTGGAGGAAACCATAATACGAAAAGATACATGCACCCCAATGATCATTGCAGCACTATTTACAATAGCCAGGACATGGAAGTAACCTAAATGTTCATAGACAGACGAATGAGCTGTGACAGGGCGAGAGAGAGTCATGGACATATACACACTAACAAACGTAAGGTAGATAGCTAGTGGGAAGCAGCCACATGGCACAGGGATATCGGCTCGGTGCTTTGTGACCGCCTGGATGGGTGGGATAGGGAGGGTGGGAGGGAGGGAGACACAAGAGGGAAGAGATATGGGAACATAGGTATATGTATAACTGATTCACTTTGTTATAAAGCAGAAACTAACACACCATTGTAAAGCAATTATACCCCAATAAAGATGTTAAAAAAAAAAAAGATGTGGTACATATATACAATGGAATATTACTCAGCCATTAAAAAGAATTAAATAATACATTTGCAGCAACATGGATGGACCTGAGATTATCATACTACATGAACTAAGTCAAAAGAGAAAGACAAATATGATATGATATCACTTATATGTGGAATCTTAAAAAAATTGTACAAATGAACTTATTTACAAAACAGAGTCACAGATGTAGAAAACAAACTTATGGTTACCACAGGGAAAAGGGGGAGAGTGATAAATTGGGAGATTGGGATTGACACAGACTCATTACTATATATAAAATATATATATAAAATAGATAACTAGTAAGACCCTACTGTATAGCACTGGGAACTCTACTCAATCCTCTGTAATGATCTATATAGGAAAAGAATCTTAAAAAGAGTGGATATATGTATATGTGTAACTGATTCACTTTTCGGTACAGCAGAAACTAACACAACATTGTAAATCAATTACAGTTCAATACAAATTAATTTAAAAATAAAGCCAGATGGCACCTTTAAAAAACAAAAAAACACTGTGGTTCTAACAGGTTCTGGGGGTAGAGAAATCCAGGCAGAGGAAACTAATTCAGACGTTCTATGATAGGAATAATCTTGATAGTTTCGGAGAGAATGAAGCCAGGGTAGCTGGGACATACACAATGAGAGAGGGGGGGCACAGTAGTAGGGATGTGGCCAGAGGAGAAGGCAGGTGCCAGGTCTTTGAGGAACTTGTAGGCAATGGAAGGATTTTAACACTTTATAAGAAGGATAATCTGTGTAAATACAGAAAAGATACAATTAACTGTAGAAATAGAAGGAACTGGGCCCAGAACAGAAATTTGAATTGTATCTGCAGTGGAGACAGGCAAAAAAGACAGACAATAGTATAGAAAATGTAGTCTAAGTAAAATAAGGATAATTAGGAGATGCAATTGTCATTTAAGACAAATACAAAGAAAAAAGTATTGGAATAATAAAGGTATCATGAACATTTTAAATACTGCAGTGGGTTTAAGATATATTAGAAAAGAGTCCATTGGATTTGTAAATTATGATGTGCTTAGAAAGCTTTAATGGAAAAAGGAAACAGAGTTCCTAACAGATATGTATAATATCACAGAAGAATTTTGAAAGTTTTGTCTGATGTTAGTCCTTGAATGCTGAAAATCAGTAAGGTATGTTTACTTCCATAGATTCCCAAGACCTCTGGAATTTTTTATACTCTGTACTCTTGTAATAGACTACATGGATATTTGAATATGACATTATTTTGACTCATCACAAGAAGGTAAAATACTTCAGGTGACTTTTCTTGCAATAGTTACTCATTAACATCTATTAAGCTTAATTCTTTCTAGATCTACTTTGAATCAAATAAAACAATTTGTACACCTAGAACAGAGCAATATTACTTAGTGCATATTTGAATCTAGAGCTCTATCAAGTCTAGGTGGAGATTATGGCCCACAATCTTTTAAAATTGTAAAATAGGGTTTTAAAAAGTAGAAATTTGTAATGTTTATACTTAGTAATAACAATTTATACAATTTTATTGTTATTTTTATTTAGACAATTATAACAATGATTTAAATTTCATAAGACCATTCATGAATGAAAAATCTAGGAGAGACAGTCCTTCCTCAACTTGTCATACACCTTATACCCACCTTAACATCCTATAGCCCCCACAATAATGTTCTGATTAAATGAAATTTCTACTTCTGGTTCATTTTTATATTTTCTTTTTTTACTATACAAATGTTGAGGACATTGCACATTACACAGTACACACATATTTAACTAAGAATATGTTTATTTTAAAATGTAGTTTTGGGGACTTCCCTGGTGGCACACTCGTTGGAAATCTGCCTGCCAATGCAGGGGACACAGGTTCGTGCCCTGGTCCAGGAAGATCCCACATGCCGCGGAGCAACTAAGCCCATGCGCCACAACTACTGAGCCTGCATGCCACAACTACTGAAGCCCGTGTGCCTAGAGCCCGTGCTCTTCAACAAGAGAAGCCACTGCAATGAGAAGCCCGTGCACCACAGCGAAGAGTAGCCCCTGCTCACCGCAACTAAAGCCCGCACACAGCAACGAAGACCCAAAACAGCCAAATATAAACAAATAAATTTATAAAAAATAAAAATAAAAAAAATGTAGTTTTGAGAAAAGCTTCTTCTTCCCCACAGAGAATAGATATGTCTCCTTACTTCAGAAACTTTGAAATAGGGAAGAGATTATTAGTCTCTAAAGGCTTGCTGTTCATTTGAGAGCAATTTAAACCTCAAATATATCATGATAGCCTTTCTCAGGAACATAAATGAGATTCACTTTTCTCTGGTCTTGATTTTCTATTCCTATTTTATCTCATATTTTCTTTTTAATAGTTAACATTTCCATTAATGAAACAAGAAAAGCATGAGTAAATAAAATTTTATTGTCAGGATATCTGATGGTGATCAAAATCTAATGAGAAAAAGGATAATTCATTACTTATACTTCTCCAATTTACTGAAGAATTAATTTAGTATAAACATTATTTCTCAGTTATTTCATTTTGTTGGAGTAATTTAGCCATTTCATCAATTTCAAATGTTGTGCTTTTTCACTAGTGAAATGGTACACTACTTAAGTTTATTAAAAATTTGTTTTTGTCAAAATTTTAAGTTAATATCAAAATACTGTGGATTGTCAGAGGAGCAATTGCCACCTTGACTTCCACCTTGATAAACTGACTTTAGAAGTAATGCTGTGGTTTTCTTTACCCAGTTATAAGGAAACACTTATTGATAAATTTTGCTTTTTAGTCAAATAGTAGTTGTCATAAGCCTCAACAATATTTTTTACATATAACTCAGTAATTTTCCAAGCTGGCCTGTGACTCACAATTGCATCATTTCTCTCATAAGGGAGACCTCAATTTACTTATAAAATCACGTCTCCCTTCAAATTCTAGTATTTTATGAAATCTAACTTATTTTTCTCCTAAACCAGATTCTTTCATCTTATAGGTCCATCCATCATACCTGGACTTTGCCTTTTGGCCTGACCCATTTGGATGGATACTTTTTTGAAACTGTCTCTTGATTCTTGGTGGACTTTCAGCCCTAGATGTTGCCTTTTTGATTTCCCTTTGTTCAACTGTACAAAATCTGGAAACAACTCCTTCTCGATACTGAACTCACTCAAGACTCTGGGAATCCTAAAAAGGTTTCAATTCTAGTACCTTAATTGTCTTTAAGGGACGATCAACAGAAGGTGATTATGTAAGACAATTTCTTAGAACAGCCTGCGAGAGATAAAACAGCATAGTTTATCAAAGGCAATTTTATTATAATCTAAGCTAAAAATCTAATTTGGTAAAAACAGCTTAAGAATAACAAAAACTGATGCATTATACAGTCTTCATATGTGTGAAAATACCACTTTATTAGTCAGTTTTGCAAATATTGAAGATATTAGTCTGGGTCTATTATGGGACCTAGACTTCAATACTCTGTGCTGCTCTGTTGTTTATTGTAAAAATCACAAGAAATCTAATCCCCCCAAGTCCATGATTAAACTAGGAAAGGAGCCGTTTCTATGAACACAACACTGATGCAGTTGATATTATTTATGTAATCCTCTCATTTATGTGTTTGATTATTTACTTTAAAAGATTTTTTTTTTTTTTAATGAGTAGACCATTCAAGATTGAGACGGCAGATACTGTGATTCCAACAATTAACTGTTGCTCTTGGTCACCATCAGAGCCACCACCTCAGGATACTTCATGATTATTTGATACCCATGTCAAGCAATGCTTCTTCTCCAAGGACTCCTTGGGCACATGCCTGTCTTCTCAATCTATTCTCCCATTCTGTGTCAGGTTACCCATGGGAGTAGAAGTGATCTATATCACACCTTAGTTAGCTTATTTTAGCTAGCTGTGGCTCCTCTATACTCTCTCTTTTCCTTTCTTTCTCTTTTTCTTTTTTCTTTTTCTGGCTAAATTCAGAGCACTCCAAGGCACTAGGTGATAAACGAGCTACAGAAATGGAAGGAACTTGAATCCCAAAATGACTGCAAAAGGGAACTTCTAGCAGGACATAACTTTGAACAATTATGTGTCATTTAGCCAAAATTTTGAAGTAAATTAATCCAGAAACAAAGAGAGGCCTTACCTTAAAAAAACAAAACTCAACTGAGTAAATTTAAAGACCTAATTGGCTTTATTCAATGATTCATGAATCAGGCAGTATTCCATCTAGCAAACAGAAAGGAGCTCCAAGGAGCCAAACAAAATGAAAGACTCTTTTAGGCAAAAGGAGGCAGATCAAGGAAGTTATTCTAGCAAAGAATGGATGGTTTCAGACTAGGTCACCTTCCTTTGGGGGACGGTGGGGGTCTATCAAGCAGATTTCCTTGCTAGTCTTGACCAGGAAATTCCAGACTGACTGGGCAAGATTACTTTCTTGAGAGAGGGTAAATGTAATTAGTTTAAGTATTAAGGCTTGGTTTCATGACATGGGCCTTAGGACAAGTGACTCTATTTGGGGCCTGTTGTCGCTTTTAAAAAATCTCCTATGTAGTACTCTACTTTCTTGGCCACATAGGAGATGACATGAGGAATATAGCAAAGGAAACAGAAAGATTATTGGCAAATATGTATCTGCTGTTTATGTAGAAAGAAATTTGTTTTCCTTCATCAATAAAATGTGCCCACAACCCCCAGGAGAGTAATGCTTACTCAAAAATAATGTGATATCAAAGCGGAAGATCCTTGAAGAGATTTTTGAAAACTTAGAGGTGCCTAATATAACTTTTGCTAATGATTCCAAAGACATAATTTACATTTTAACCATAGAGAGTGGCATGGGCATATATACACTAACAAATGTAAAATAGATAGCCAGTGGGAAGCAGCCGCATAGCACAGGGAGATCAGCTCGATGCTTTGTGTCCACCTAGAGGGGTTGGATAGGGAGGGTGAGAGGGAGATGCAAGAGGGAGGAGATATGGGGATATATGTATATGTATAGCTGATTCACTTTGTTATAAAGCAGAAAATAACACACCATTGTAAAGCAATTATACTCCAATAAAGATGTTAAAAAATATTGGTTATGAATATGCAGTTTGGTTTTCATGTTTTTTATTTTAACTTTTGTTTTTATGGTTGTTCTAAGGAATGGTTACATAGTTTTGGGGCTGGCCTGTGTTAATTTCTTCTATTGGCACAGAAGGATGAACATTCACAAAATTGGAAAATTTGGATTCCCATTGTCAAAGTGTTAAAAAAAATGTTGAAGCATCTCTATGTCAGATATTACTCATTTAATTTTAGCACTGGCTTTATCATTTAATTTGAGTTTTGAGCATAATTTTCAGCAATAGATTTTTTTTCTTCTTCATTTTTTAAAATTATGTTTTGTTTCCTTTGTATTTTTGGTCTTTAATTTTAGACATATGTAAATTCCTTTATTGTATTAAATTAAAATGTTTTTTAGTCTGATGATAATGAAAATTTTAGGGAAGGTCTGCTTCTTGTGAGAGGCTGGTGGAAATTATATTGTGACGACTGTATATAGTTATTTTTACTTTCTGTAAAGAGTCATTTCATGATGAAAACCTACAAATATAGAGATCTACATTCTTTTTTTAATGTTGGTGTTTTGGTTTAAAAAAAAATCCAGGGTGAACATATTTACAGAAGTTTTATGCAAATTATGAGCCTATTTAATCTTAGAATAACTGAAACAAACAAAATGTATTGATTCTTGGCAGGGAGACATTTAAAGCACTTTAAGCAAAGTTATACATTTAAAAGAGCCAAATTACTAAAAAATGCTCCACTGTGGGCATTTTTGTCCTTCCTTCTTAGCAGAAACTAGATGCTGTTTCTGATGTCAATGTGCTCATTTAAGAAATTGTACTTCCCTGATTCTACTGCAGTTAGGAGTGGTCATCTGAACAAGTTTGGGCCGAGCAGATATAAACAGAATTTACCCATAAAGCTCTATAAACAAAGAAACTTGGATCTTCTTTACCTTATGTCTTCTTACCTAAAATTCGGATTTGATACCATAAGTGAAACAACCAACCGGTTACCATGAAGTGTTGAGCATGAGGTCAAAGCCATATGCTTCAATGGCTAAGCGGAAAGATAGGGACAGTCTACATTCTCAATAATTTGGTGCTGTTATTCCAGACCCAGTCTGAATATCTCTAGCCTTCTTATAATGTGTAAATAATAAAATTAGTTACTGGTTTAAAACTATCATTTCTATTTACTCACAGCCAAATTTAGTCTTATGAAATAGAACCAGTTGCCATAGCAACAACAAAATAAGAAATTCTTTGCTTCTAATACTAGAAAGACTGGGTAGATGAAAACAGGAAAAAAAAAAAGTGAAGGAGAAAAAAGGCTCAGACTGAAGGAAAATGGGACAGATGTTACCTGATGTGATACAAGGAAATTGAGATGATGGAAGAAAATAAAAAATCTTCACTTTGATATAGAAGTATAATATTTTTTTCTTTTTAACAACAGTGTGAGCCACTTTACATGAGCTTCCCAAATGCCTACAAAAAAAAAATACAAAGGGAGGAAGAAAACTAATGCATAATCAAAAATAAAAATATAAAGAAGAACTACAATTCTGCAGCCTGTGGAAGGAAAACCACATTCACCAAAAGATAGACAGAATGAAAAAAGCAGAGGACTTTGTACCAGATGAAGGAACAAGATAAAACCCCACAAAAACAAGTAAATGAAGTGGAGATAGGCAACCTTCCAGAAAAAGAATTCAGAATAATGATAGTGAAGATGATCCAGGACCTCGGAAAAAGAATGGAGGCAAAGATCGAAAAGATGCAAGAAATGCTTAACAAAGACCTAGAAGAATTAAAGAACAAACAAACAGAGATGAACAATACAAAAACTGAAATGAAAACTACACTACAAGGAATCAATAGCAGAATAACTGAAGCAGAAGAACGGATAAGTGACCTGGAAGACAAAATGGTGAATTCACTGCCACAGAACAGAATAAAGAAAAAATAATGAAAGGAAATGAAAACAGCCTAAGAGACCTCTGGGACAACATTAAATGCAACAACATTCACATTATAGGGGTCCCAGAAGGAGAAGAGAGACAGAAAGGACCAGAGAAAATATTTGAAGAGATTATAGTTGAAAACTTCCTTAACAAGGGAAAGGAAATAGTCACCCAAGTCCAGGAAGTGCAGAGAGTCCCATACAGGATAAACCCAAGGAGAAATATGTCAAGACACATAGTAATCAAATTGACAAAAATTAAAGACAAAGAAAAATTATTGAAAGCAACAAGGGAAAAATGACAAATAACACACGAGGGAACTCCCATGAGGTTAACAGTTGATTTCTCAGCAGAAACTCTACAAGCCAGAAGGGAGTGGCAGGATATATTTAAAGTGATGAAAGGGAAGAATCTACAACCAAGATTACTTGAACTGGCAAGGATATCATTCAGATTTGACAGAGAAATCAAAAGCTTTACAGACAAACAAAAGCTAAGAGAATTCAGCACTAACAAACCAGCTCTACAACAAATGCTAAAGGAACTTCTGAAAGTGGGAAACATAACAGAAAAAAAGGACCTACAGAAACAAACCGATAACAATTAAGAAAATTGGTAATAGGAACATATATATCAATAATTACCTTAAACGTGAATTGATTAAAGGCTCCAACCAAAAGACACAGGCTCGCTGAATGGATCCAAAAACAAGACCCATATATATGTTGTCTACAAGAGACCAACTTCAGACCTAGGGACACATACAGACTGAAAGCAAGGGGATGGAAAAAGATACTCCATGAAAATGGAAACCAAAACAAAGCTGGAGTAGCAATACTCATATCAGATAAAATAGACTTTAAAATAAAGAATGTTACAAGAGACAAGGAAGGACACTACATAATGATCAAGGGATCAATCCTAGAAGAAGATATAATAATTATAAATATATATGCACCCAACATAGGAGCACCTCAATACATAAGGCAACTCCTAACAGCTATAAAAGAGGAAACCAACAGTAACACAGTAATAGTAGGGGACTTTAACACCTCACTTACACCAATGGACAGATCATCCAAACAGAAAATTAATAAGGAAATACAAGCTTTAAATGACACAATAGACCAGAGAGATTTAATTGATATTTATAGGACATTCCACCCCAAAACAGCAGGTTGCACTTTCTTCTCAAGTGCACATGGAACATTCTCCAGGATAGATCACATCTTGGGTCACAAATTAAGCCTCAGTGAATTTAAGGAAATTGAAATCATATCAAGCGTCTTTCCTGACCACAACACTATGAGATTAGAAATGAATTACAGGGAAAAAAAAGTAAAGAGCAAAAACATATGGAGGGAAAACAATACGTTACTAAATAACCAACAGATCACTGAAGAAATCAAAAGGAAATCAAAAAATACATAGAGAAAAATTACAATGAAAACACAATGATCCAAAACCTATGGGATGCAGCAAAAGCAGTTCTAAGAGGGAAGTTTAGAGCTACACAAGCCTACGTCAAGAAACAAGAAAAAACTCAAGTAAACAACCTAACCTTATACTTGAAGGAACTAGAGAAAGAAGAACAAACAAAAGCCAAAGTTAGGAAAAGGAAAGAAATCATAAAGATCAGAGCAGAAATAAATGAAATAAAAACAAAGAAAACAACAGCAAAGATCAATAAAACTAAAATCTGGTTCTTTGAAAAGATAAACAAAATTGATAAACCACTAGCCAGACTCATCAAGAAAAAGAGGGAGAGGACTCAACTCAATAAAATTAGAAATGAAAAAGGAGAAGTTACAAGACACCACAGAAATACAAAGCATCCTAAGAGACTACTACAAGCAACACTATGCCAATAAAATGGACAACCTGGAAGAAATGGACAAATTCTCTGAAAGGTATAACATTCCAAGACTGGACCAGGAAGAAATAGAAAATATGAACAGACCAATCATAAGTAATGAAATTGAAACTGTGATTAAAAATCTTCCAACAAACAAAAGTCCAGGACCAGATGGCTTCACAGGTGAATTCTATCAAACATTTAGAGAATAGCTAACACCCATCCTTCTCAAACTCTTCCAAAAAATTGCAGAGGAAGGAACACTCCCAAACTCATTCTATGGGACCACCATCACCCTGATACCAAAACCAGACAAAGATACTACAAAAAAAAAAAATTACAGACCAATATCACTGATGAATAAAGATGCAAAAATCCTCAACATAATACTAGCAAACAGAATCCAACAACACATTAAAAGGATCATACACTATGATCAAGTGGGATTTATCCCACAGATGCAAGGATTCTTCAATATATGCAAATCAATCAATGTGATACACCATATTGACAAATTAAAGAATAAAAACCATACGATCATCTCAATAGAGGCAGAAAAAGCTTTTGACAAAATTCAAGACCCAATTATGATAAAAATTCTCCAGAAAGTGGGTATAGAGGCAACCTACCTCAAAACAATAAAGGCCATATACAAAAAACCCACAGCAAACAACATTCTCAATGGTGAAAAACTGAAAGCATTTCCTCTAAGATCAGGAACAAGACAAGGATGTCCACTTTCACGATTATTCAACATAGTTTTGGAAGTCCTAGCCACAATAATCAGAGAAGAAAAAGAAATAAAAGGAATGCAAACTGGAAACGAAGAAGTAAAACTGTCACTGTTTGCAGATGACATGATACTATACATAGAGAATCCTAAAGATGCCACCAGAAAACTAATAGAGCTAATCAGTGAATATGGTAAAGTTGCAGGATACAAAATTAATGCACAGAAATCTCTTGCATTCCTATACACTAATGATGAAAAATCTGAAAGAGAAATTAAGGAAACACTCCCATTTACCATTGCAACAAAAAGAATAAAATACCTAGGAATAAACCTACCTAGGGAGACAAAAGACCTGTATGCAGGAAACTATAAGACACTGATGAAATAAATTAAAGATGATACACACAGATGGAGAGATATACCATGTTCTTGGATGGGAAGAATCAATACTGTGAAAAAGACTATACCACCCAAAGCAATCTACACATTCAATGCAATCTCTATCAAATTACCAATGGCATTTTTTACAGAATTAGAACAAAATATCTTAAAATTTATTTGGATACACAAAAGACCCTGAATAGCCAAAGAAGTTTTGAGGGAAAAAAAAGGAGCTGGAGGAATCAGACTCCCTGACTTCAGGCTCCACTACAAAGCTACAGTAATCAAGACAGTATGGTACTGGCACTAAAAAAGAAATATAAATCAACGGAAGAGGATCGAAAGCCCAGAGATAAACCCACACACCTATGGTCAACTAATCTATCACAAAGGAGGCAAGGATATACAATGGAGAAAAGACAGCCTCTTCAGTAAGTGGTGCTGGGAAAACTGGACAGTTACATGTAAAAGAATGAAATTAGAACACTCCCCAACACCATACACAAAAGTAAACTCAAAATGGATTAGAAACTTAAATGTAAAACTGGACACTATAAAACTCTTAGAGAAAAACATAGGACGAACACCGTTTGACATAAATCACAGCAAGATCTTTTTTGATCCACCTCCTAGAGTAATGGAAATAAAAACAAAAATAAACAAATGGGACCTAATGAAAGTTAAAACCTTTTGCAGAGCAAAGGAAACTACAAACAAGATGAAAAGACAACCCTCAGAATGGGAGAAAATATTTGCAAACCAATCAACGGACAAAGGATTAATCTCCAAAATATGTAAACAGTTCATGCAGCTCAATATTAAAAAAACCAGCCCAATCCAAAAATGGGCAGAAGACCTAAATAGACATTTTTCCAAAGAAGAGATACAGATGGCCGAGAAGCACATGAAAAGCTGCTCAACATCACTAATTAGTAGAGAAATGCAAATCAAAACCACAATGAGGTATCACCTCACATCAGTTACAATGGACATCATCAGAAAATCTACAAACAACAAATGCTGGAGAGGGTGTGGAGAAAAGGGAACCCTCTTGCACTGTTGGTGGCATGTACATTGATACAGCTACTATTGAGAACAGTATGGATGTTTCTTAAAAAACTAAAAATAGAATTACCATATGACCCATTAATCCCGCTACTGAGCATATATCCTGAGAAAACCATAATTCAAAAAGACACATGCACCCCAATGTTCATTGCAGCACTGTTTACAATAGCCAGGTCACAGAAGCAACCTAAGTGCCCATTGACAGACAAATGGATAAAGAAGATGTGGTACATATATACAATGGAATATTACTCAGCCATAAAAAGGAATGAAATGAGTCATTTGTAGAGACATGGATGGATCTAGAGACTGTCATACAGAGTGAAGTAAGTCAGAAAGAGAAAAACAAATATCGTATATTAATGTACATATGTGGAACCGAGAAAAATGGTACAGATGAACCAGTTTGCAAGGCAGAAATAGAGACAAAGATGTAGGGAACAAACGTATGGACACCAAGTGTGGAAAGTGGAGGTGGGGTGGGTAGTGTGATGAATAGGGAGATTGGGATTGACATATATACACCAATATGTATAAAATGGATAACTAATAACAATGTGCTGTATAAAAAAATAAATAAAATATAATTCAAAAAATATATATATAAATGAAAATTAAAATTAAATTTTGTATGTATTACACAAAAAAGGCAAAAATAAAGTTTCATATTTATCTTTTTTTTTTTTTTTTTTTGCGGTACACAGGTCTCTCACTGCTGTGGCCTCTCCCGTTGTGGAGCACAGGCTCCGGATGCGCAGGCTCAGCGGCCATGGCTCACAGGCCCAGCCTCTCCACAGCATGTGGGATCTTCCCGGACCGTGGCACGAACCCACGTCCCCTGCATTGGCAGGTGGACTCTCAACCACTGCGCCACCAGGGAAGCCCATATTTATCTTTTTTAATTGAAGTATAGTTGACTTACAATAATATATTAGCAGCAAGTATACAACAGTGATTTGATATTTTTATAGATTATACTCCATATAAAGTTATTTTAAAATATTGGCTATATTCCCTGTGTTGTACATTATATCCTTGTAACATCTTTATTTTATACTCAGTAGTTTTTACCTCTTAATCCCTTTCCCCTATCTTGTTCCTCTCTCCACCCCTTTCCTCTCTAGTGGTCACTAGTTTGTTCTATGTATCTCTAAGTTTGTTTTGCTATATTTGTTCTTTGGGGGTTTTTTTGTTGTTTTTTTTTTAAGATGTTGGGGGTAGGAGTTTATTAATTTATTTTTGCTGTGTTGGGTCTTCATTTCTGTGTGAGGGCTTTCTCTAGTTGTGGCAAGTGTTTGACACTCTTCATCATGGTGCGCGGGCCTCTCACTATGGTGGCGTCTCTTATTGCGGAACACAGGCTCCAGACGCGCAGGCTTAGTAGTTGTGGCTCACGGGCCTAGTTGCTCCGCAGCATGTGGGATCCTCCCAGACCAGGGCTCGAACCCGTGTCCCCCGCATTAGCAGGCAGATTCTCAACCACTCTGCCACCAGGGAAGCCCTGTTCTTTGGTTTTATTTTTTAGATTTCACATATAAGTGAACACATGCAGAATTTGTCTTTCTCTATCCAGATTATTTCACTACGCATAATGGACTTCTAGGTCCATTTCAATGGCAAAATTTCGTTCTTTTTATGACTGAGTAATATTCCATTGTATTATGTATACCAATTCTTCTGAACCAATTTACCTGTTGATAGACAGTTAGGTTGCTTCCATATCTTGGCTATTATAAATAAGGTTGCTATGAACAATGGGGTGTATATATTTTTTGAATTAATGTTTTCATTTATTTTGGATATATACCCAGGAGTGGAATTGCAGGATCACAGGAACCTCCATACTCTTTTCCGTAACCTCTGTACCAATTTACATTCCCACCAACAGTGTATAAGGTTCCCTTTTCTCCACATCCTCACCCACATTTGTTATTTGTGTTTCTTTTGATGGTAGCCATTCTGATAGGTGTGAGGTGATATCTCATTGTGGTTTTGCTTTGCATTTCCCTGAGGATTAGTAATGTTGAGCATCTTTTCATGTGTGTGTTTCTTTTAATTTTTTCATTGACCCATTGGGCTTTTAGTAGTAAGTTGTTTAGTCTACACGTATTTGTGTCTTTTCCAGTTTTCTCCCAGTAATTGATTTCTAGTTTCATACTGTTGTGGTCTGAAAAGATGTTTTATGTAATTTCAATCTTCTTAATTTACTGAGACTTGTTTTATGGCCTAGCATGTGATTTCTTCTGGAGAAAGTTCCATGTGCACTTGAAAAGAACATATATTCTGCTGTTTTGGGAAGGAATATCCTGTGGCTATCTATTAAGTCCATCTGGTCTAATGTGACATTTAAGGCCACTGTTTCCTTACTGATTTTCTGTCTGGATGATCTATTCATTGAAGGAAATGGGGTGTTAAAGTCCTATACTATTATTGTATTACTGTCAATTTCTCACTTTATATCGGTTAGTACTTGCTTTGTATATTTAGGTGCTCTTACATTAGCTGCATGTTTTCAGTTTGTGTCTTTAGCTTTGAAGTAAGTCTCTTGTAGTCAGCATATATATGGGCCTTTGTATTTTAAATTTTTTTATCCAACAACAGAAAAAGACCCATATATATGCTGACTACAAAAGACTTACTTTTGATTGGAGCATTTAGTCCACTGACATTGTATGTAATTGTTACTTGTCTTCTGGCTGTTTTTGTAGTTCTTCTCTGTTGTTTTCTTCTTTTAGTCTCTTCCCTTGTGGTCTGATGATTTTTTTAGTGTTGTGTTTGGGTTCCTTTCCTTTTTTAAAAAAAATATATTGTAGGTTTTTGATTTGTGTTTACCACGAAGTTCATATATACTGACAAATAACTTATCAACTTGTTTTAAACTGATAGTCATTTAAGTTCAAACTCATCCTAAAAGATCTACACTTTTCACTCCCTCCATGTTCTGTTTTTATATCATATTTTACATCTTTATATCTATCCTTTTACTCTTTATTGTAATTACAGTTGATTTTACATTTTTTTGTCTTTAACCTTTGTACTAGCTTATTTAAGTGGCTGATTCACTGCCTTCACTAAATATTTGCCTTTATAAGAGTGATTTTTCTCCCTCCATATATTTTCTTGTTTCTTGAAATAGCTTTTCTTTTTCACTTAAAGAAGACCCTTTAACATTTTTTGTAAGGTCAGTTCAGTGGTAAAGAACATTTAGTTCTTGCTTGTCTGGGAAATTCTCTCTCTCCTTCAATTCTGAATGATAACCTTGCTGGGTAGAGTATACTAGGTTGTAGGTTTTTTTTTTTTTTTCTTTTAGCACTTTAAATACATTGTGCCACTCCCTTCTGGCCTGCAAAATTTCTGCCGAAAAATCAGCTGATAGCCTTATGCAGTTTCCTTGTATGTGACTCATTGTTTTTCTCTTGCTGCCTTTCAAATTCTCTCTTTAAATTTTGCCATTTTAATTATATATCTTGGTGCGGATATTTTGGGTTTATCTTGTTTGGAAATCTCTGTGCTTCCTGGACTTGGATATCTGTTTCCTTCTTCAGGTTAGGGAAGTTTTCAGCCACAACTTCATCTAATACATTTTCTGTCCTTTTATAATGTGAATGTTAGTACACTTGATGTTGTACCAGAGGTCTCTTAAACTATCTTCATTTTAAAAAATGTGTTTTTCTTTTTGCTGTTCTGATTGGGTGATTTCCACTATTCTATCTTCCATGTCACTTATACATTTTTCTGTATCAATCTGCTGTTAATTCCTTCCAGTGTATTTTTCATTGCAGTTATTGTGTTCTTCAGCTCCAGTTGGTTCTTTTTTATATTTTCTAGTTCTTTTTTAAAGTTCTCACTTTGTTCCTCTATTCTTTTCCTGAGTTCTGTAAGCATTTTTACTACTGTTTCTTTGAACTTTTTATCAGGTAAATTATTTATCTTCATTTCATCAGTTGTTTCTTATTTTTCCTGGGGTTTTATCTTGCTCTTTCATTTGAAACATATTCCTCTGTCTTCACATTTTCTTTTACTTTCTCTGTCTCTGTGAAAGTAGGCAAAATGGTTACCTATCCCACTCTTGAAGGCATGTCATTGTGTGGGAGCATGCCTATGCAGTCTGTATGTGCCTGATGGCTTTTGTGGGAGAGCTGGATCTGACGTGAGCCCTGGCCAGCTGCCCCTTGGTGGAAGGTAGTGCTGGTGTCATAGGGATGAGACCCAGAGCCAGGTGCAAGCTGGGGCTTCTCCCAGACTCTGGAAATCTCCACCTTGGTTTGGGCATAGCCAGGGTTCAAGGAGCTGGAGCAGCACTTCTGAGCTGGCTTTACTTTTCCCCAGTGCAGCACATGTGTAATGGCAATATTGGTCTTTGCCTTGGTCAGAGGTGATGCTGTGGCCTGGGGGGTTGGAGTCGCATTACTGAGCTGGCTCCACTTTTTCCCTATTGCAACTATCTGCATGCAACCGTGGCAGTCGTCTCCACATTGGTCAGAGGTAGGGTTGGTGTCCTGAGGGTTTGGAGCTGCACTTCTGAGCTGGCTCTGCTTTTCCCCAGTGCATGTACGTGATGGCGATGGTGATCTCAGATTTGGTTGGAGGCAGGGCCAAGGCCCAAGGGCTTTGAGCTGAACTTTTGAATCGGTCCCACTTTTTCCCAGTGTGAGAGTGCACATGATTGCAATGGCAGTCCTTAGCAAAAAGCAATCCTGGAACAGAATGGGCTGGAACAGGAGCTTGGTAAGGGCTGGGAACTGTGCTAGGGCAGTCCTGGCAGGCTGACCAAAGCAGAAGGCAGTTTTCAATCTGCTGCCTCTATTCTAGAACTGGGATCAAGCAAGTCTGTGTGCATGCTCTTCAAGAGCAGAGTCTCAGTTTCTTACAGCCCTCTGGGAACCTCCACTGGTTTTCAAACCATCAAAGGGGACTCGTCTTCCTGGTGCTGGACCCCAGGACTGGGGTGCCTGATATAATGCTTGAACCCCTTGCCCCTTAGGGAGATCCCCAAGCCAGTGATATCCCACTCTTCTTCTGGGTCACCTGCTAAGGGTACAGGTCTGGACTAGATCACTTTTCCTCCCCTCCTCCCAGACTCTGTGTGGTTCTTTTCTTTTTACATTTTTTTACAGCTTTGGTTGTAGAAGAGCCATGCTGTCAGTTGTCAGGTCATTCTCAGCAAGAATTGCTTTATATGTAGCTGTAGTTTTGATGTGTTCATGGGAGGAGGTGAGCTCAGGGTCTTCCTATTCCACCATGTTGATCCCACTTCTGTTACTCTAAAGTTTCTTTTTTTAAAGAGAACAATAATCAGCTGCTCTATTTATGTGTCTCAAAATTTCTAAAAGAATTGCAGCTGAAAAGTTTTGTCATTCAAATTGAAATAATTTTGTTGAATAGTTCTATGGTCAGGATCTGCCTAAATAAAGACAATGAGATCATATTACTTGTAAATTAATGACATTCAACACAATAAACATGAGCCTTCTAGCCCAAAGCAAATGAGAAAGGTAAATGATTTTATGAACAAATAAAGCTTAATGAGCATTGTGTCTCACTGAATGGTGTCTTTCTCATTTCAAATTTTGATATGGAATTACATGTGAAGAAAAAACAATTATTTAATCAAGTTGCATTCTCAAATGTGGGTACTACTAAAGTCTGAATTACTAAGTATGAACAATGCTGTGAGTGATCTGAAAATGCTAATGAGTCTGATCTGTTTTGCCATGTTTACAAAATTGAAAGTAAGCTAAATTAATCTTACTTTTTAGTCAACTATAAACTCACATATCAAAAAAACAATGTTATCCATTAATTCAAAACATCACTGTAATACAGGATTTTCCGAGTGTTATTTATCTATCTCCTACAAAGCTAGGATAATTCAAGAATGAACAAAGAAATCTTTTGGTTGATTCCATCTTGGTTTTACACTTGGTGTAAAAAGATCTCAAAGATTCCATAAGGATCCAAAATATACAAAAGTTTCAAAGTTGCTCACATGTTGGGCAATTATAGTGCTCAACCTCAATAAGCAGAATTGTGCCTAGAAATGCTTTTTCTACTTTTTGTACCCCATACTCATTTCATTTAATCAGTTGAAGGGAGCATATTAAGTTTAAGAAATATACTTAGAATAAAAATAGCTCAAGAAAGTTAATTCATCATGATAGTACTAGAGGTGCTTAAGTGCTTAAAAGTGCTTAAAAGTGCTTAAAAGTGCTTAAAAGAAGATATTTTAATATCATTTATAGCTGGAATTCAGTTAATGAAAATGGAAAACTATGTTCTCATATTGTAGTTACAGAACAATGTTTTCCAAAAGAAAAAATAATTTGAAAGCTTTAATTCTAAAGTTTCAAAAATGTGTTAGCATGTATCCCTGAAAAGTTGTTATATATAGTAGGTTGTAAATGACAAGAGAGTTAATGTGACGAATAGTGCTACAGATGCAGAAATAATTGTTTTGAATTGTTTTGAATGTTGAGAAGTCAAAAGACAAAGAGGATAATATATTAAAATAATTTTTAAAAAATCTAATGAAGAATGACAAATACTTTTGGAAAGCAGTTAGCGGAGAGTATCTATGTCACTTGACTATTAGAAATTCTGTTCAATATCTGAGATTAAGCACTAAGATACAAGAGCTGGATTTGACTGTGACATCTAAAATCTTGAATTCTACTTCATGTAAGAAACCTGATCATGATTCATTGAAGAATGTGCATCATTTATGGAGCAGATTACTTGATATTCAGATATTATTGTTCTCATATCTCAGCATCTGGAGGAAAACCAACTGGATATCATCTTTATATGAAAAATCCAAATACTAGTTTACAATTACAAATATAATTGTATGCAAAATATCTGTAAGTTTCTTAAGAATTGTTTGGCAAAGGGGAAAAAAAGATTCAAATTAATAAAGTAAAGCAGTGCTATTTAGAATATGTTAATTAACAATGCATGTGACCTGTGCAAGCAAACGATCTGTTGAATGTTGTAAAAGATACTTTCCCAAGCTACATTAATGTGGCTTAATGCCTTTTCCAGAGAATCACATTTTAGGTAATATGAATATGTCTTGAAGTAAAAGACATTAAGATATAGCCTCTATTTTAATGGGGATAAGAAACATATGTTGAAACAAACTCATATTGGGACTAAATGATCTAAAAATAATTTATATTAATTTGCTCAGTCTATACTTATAGTATCCATACTTTTACTTTGAGAATTGGCACACTGAGATAGACACCAGTGAACCCATGCCAGCCCCATTTTCCATGAGAAACCAAGTTAAACTCACACACAATATTATCTACTATCCTAACAATTATGTTGCCCAAAGGCAAGAGCTGGACATTAACTTCTAAAATTATAGGTTGGAGACTTTCCTCAATATTTTATTCCACAGCTTTCCAGCAAAGAAATTTGAGACCAAGTAGAAAGCACAGTCAGTTAATGTAGGATATTGTTAAAATCTGTCAGTGGAATATGGCTCTCAATGAACACTAGTTGGAATCAGTGAACAATCTAAGTGGACAAGTATTACAAGAATAAAGGAACCAGCCATTAGGTAGCATTTTGGCTGTTTTAGGCTATTTTAACAGAAATTCAGAGTTTCAGACCTTGTTTAAAGGACAAGACTCTCCCTTGACAAAGTGAGGAAACAGTTATAGGAGTCAGAGAAAAAAAATCAGAAGGTTAATGAAAAAATGAAACCATCCATGATAGTCTATTTGGCCCAGAAATGATGGAAACGGAGATCAACATCAGTTGATTAATGCAGGATAGATTTTGGGTTTTAAGGGGTCATACAGAAACAAACAGTGGTTGCTGCCCTTCTGGAAACATGACTAAGTGTTATTCATATCCTAGTCCTTTTATTAGTGGAGTAGGGAAATTAGAAATTAGAAAACATGCTTCAAGTGGATTAATCTACACACCATTCAAAAGTTATTGTTATGACTATAGAAGAGAAAACCTTAAATGGTACAGGATAGGTAACATTCTTGAGGGAACAGTTCTAATGTGAATCAAGTTTTGCTTTATTTCCAAGACGGTTACCTTAACTACTGTACTACACGGCCTTTCTAAAATGAGGCTTTTAAGATGGGAAGTTTGAGAATAGATGCTCATCCCCTGGAAGAGATAGGACCAACCAAATGGACAGGGCAAAAGGGAGCAATCAATCTCTCTTGCCTTGGGGCAGAGAGAGGCTCTGCTCACTTCTCTCCCCACATGTTTTAGTGCTCTCTGCTTGTTTTATTAAGATAAACTAAAATAAAGATAAGAAAGAGAAAAGAAGATAATAAAAAATATAAAACTACAATGAAAAATAGATAACATAAAAAGGAAATAATTAAAACAAAGCCTAAAGGTGATAAGAAGAAACTAGGTAAATAAGTAATATAAGAACAAAGTAAACATGAGATAAAAGTCTTAACAAAAGAGTGAGAAAAGATGAATCAACTAAGAACAATTAACTGTGAGATTATAAAAACAAAAGGACTAAAAGATTAAAAGGAAAAGATAAATATGCAAAAAAGTTTTTAATGAATTCAAATAATAAGAGGAGACTAAACTAGGGCATAAAATGCTAACTGGAATAAAAGAAAGAAAATAGTACTACAAGTTCTAAAGTGCAATACATTTGTGTGGTTAGAGCTAAAATTACTGAACATGCTAAGCGGACACCATTCAAAACTGTTCTCATGACACTGAGGGGCCTGGCAGTGTCCTCTTGGCTTGAAATCCTCTGTGAAATCTGCAAAGAGATCCTAACCATTCCTTTCTTCTCGGACCTTACTCTCCAGCCCAATATGTGTGCAGAGAGGCTGATCATCCCTCAAACTGCTTCTGCAGAACTTCCTGCTGGGTACCCACAGGCACACAAACCCTTGTTGCCCTTGGGATCTTCTTTTTCGGCCGAGAGCTAGCCTTTTGCCACGAGAAGTTAGCAGAATGTCATTGCAAAGTTTATCAGAGAAACTGAAATGCTGCTCCCCATAGCTACAAAACATTCAAAATGGGCTGGTCTTTTGGTAAGTTCTATTAATAATTCTAGTTGCTGCATCAATCATTTTCAGAAAACATGGCCTGTGAATTCATGCCCTTTCACATGTTGTATCTTACACAGAAGAAAAATAAATATAGTATGGTAGGATAATATGGTGATGTGTTAACTGAAGCATTCTTTTCTCCAACACCACCCATCTGTCTATCACTTTTCATTTTTGTCAGGAAGCATGAGCCAATGGAAGCTGTTGGAGAGGGACCTGAGGATATAGGTGAGAAATAGTTAACTTCTGGGTAGAAAAAGCCGTGGATCTAGATTTAAGTCTGATATATTTAAGAAATAAACCAAATAGTGAAAACTCTTACTATAATTGCTGCTCTCTCTTTTCCTAAATGCATTAAGACCCACAGAACTACGAATAACAAAGACTTGGGAAATCAAAGAAAAAGGACCATTTCATATTACAGGGGACACTTCACCCTTCTCCCACTTCCTGGAAATAGGTTCTGGGGAGAAAGTTTATGCCACTTTTATTTTTAAGGAACTACAGTAGTCAGAGCCCATGCCTCAGACACTAGGTGAAGTTCAGGAAACAAGCAAGATGAATAAAGAAGACTCTTGCTGTCATTAGGTGGTAGTTGTAGAGTAGAACAGTGGTGTTTATGTGTAGACACAAGAGGACTGGAGACATTTTCCTACCTCTCAGGAATTGTGACCTGGTATGGCATCAGAATGGCCCAAAGAGCAGGTCGGCAAGGGTCCTCATGTCAAATTCCACATATTTTGTTTGAACAATACCTGTAGGATGTGAATAAAAACAGAGTTACATTTCAGAAAGGCACACCAGGGACCAGATTAAGAAACAAGTCAATGCCACAGATGGACTGTTGAGCCGTTCACTGCGTCACCTAGCGTCACTGGGCACAGGAGCAGATAGGCTGACTTTAGTATGGAGTGAAGACAAGCCTCTGGCATGGGAAACATCTCCTCCTTCCCCCAAGTACCATGCTTTAAATTAAGTTCTACAAGATATTCCAGAGTTTTGTGGAACATCAAAGATAATTAGATTGTAATAGTACTGAATACTCCAGTTAAAGATACTCCTGGTATTTTTTGCCTGCCTAGAAACAGAATGGATTTATCACATCCCTGTTTGGACTTGCTATCTTGCAACATGAATTTTGTTCTTCTGTCTTATCTATACGTCTGCTATCTTCTTCTTCATTTCTTTACCTTTACTTCCCTTGGATATGTATGTAGATTCTGAAGCAGGAAAGGAAGATAAGGAAGATGAGATACGGGAGAAAAATCATTAAAACACCATTTAGGGAAATCTGAATGAAAAATATCAACTATTACCTAACCAGTCTAGTCTAAAAGACATGAAGTTGTATTTGTAATAATTCCATCTACAGTCCTACTACATAATTCCCCACTGAAACATCCACAGTAGTATTGGATAATGAAAGCACTCTATTTTTCCAGCACAAAATGTACATTATGTGTCATGTCTTATAAATTCTGCATTCTGCTCCATAATAATATTTATATTCTATAAAATATATAAATATTTAAGTGCATAAAAGAAAAAAATCAAAGAAAATATTTCTACTTGTGATAAATGGCTGCTACGTTTTAATTTTATCTTCTAATTTTCAAAAATCCGATTAAAGAAGAGTGATGTCAGTAATTTATTTCTGGTTCTTGTGACAAATGTGGCATTCCATTAGGAAGTTGAATTGAGAAAGTGGGTCCCAGAAGGAACAATAAGACACCATTTTATGGCTCACAACCATGTAGCAATGCTACAAGCAACAAAAACTGAGTCTTTGCTTTAAGAAATCACCTCAAGAGATGATATCTGAATTTATACTCTCTTGCTAGCGTTATTGCTTGAGAAACACAAGGGCATGATTCATAAACCAATTGTTGATAGAATGTTCTCATTAATCCTCTAGATTGTGAATAAGAAGAGGTGAGTATAAAAGAAGATCCCCCCCAAGGCTATTGTCATGAAATGGTTGAACCACATAATCAATGGTCATTCCAACATAATATACAACACAGAAGTGCCTCAAATCATTGAAAATATCCTACTGTGAGGTCATGGGGCTCCAACTTGCTTGCTCTGTGGTTCAAGGTACTACTGAACTCGCTTCACCTCCCCACAACAACTAAAAACAAAATAATGGATTAAACTACTTAGGCCAAAGAATTTGGGCTTTACTTACAGGATATAGCCGTACCCTGGGTACTGTTAGGCTCAAGAACATGCACATCCTTACCCAAGTGACTAATGGGACTTAATCCACATTACTGATTTCCTTTTTAACACCTGATGTAAGCAACATTGGGATAATCAATCATATACTCAATCCTTGTTTCAATACCATTTTTCACTTCGATGGTCTTTTTTTCTTTCACTTGTAAAATTTCTCTCACTGTAAAATCTGAAATCTTATTCCATGATTAAGAACCTAACCTGTATTCTCAAATATTTCTTCAAATATTCCCTCTTTCTCTCTAGAGTGGGGCATTTCCCACGAGGATATTTGCTCCCCCTTGCAGCTATATTAAAAGAAGTTTTCTTCTTTCAGAACCCAAGTATCTCAGGATCAGGAGAAGTAAATGACTAATGCTGTTGACCATGTTTTCATGTACCTACTAGCCTTTTGTACAGCTACACTGATGCTTAAGTGAATGTCTTATGATCCAAAATGCATCATGTTATTTTAAGTGCAAAAACCACATATTATTTTCTTTTTTGTATTTCTCAGTAGCTTGTAAAATGCTTTACTCTAATAAACAAAAAATCCACTATCAAGTTCTTTTAGATTTTCAATATTTCTTAAATCTGTCCACAACCCTCCTTCTCTACTTCCATTAGCTTTGCCAATACTACCTTCATCTTTGGCCTTGTCTACCGTATCAGCCTGCTAATTGTCTCCCTCTGTCAATGTAGCTGTCTTATAAATCATTCTTTAACATACAGCTAGTTGAATCTTGTCAATATTTAGTCTAATAATGGCATACTCTTCAAGAACTTCTCATTGCTTGTGGGATAAAACCTTTCACATGACCTGCAGGGCCTACTGGCCTGAAAAATGTCTTCTCCAGCCTCATAGGGAAGCTGGACCACTTGTCTCTGTATTTCATCACTCTCACTTTCCTTCCCTTCCTCTGGCTCACTACACTCTCTCCTTTGTATATGTGTTCCCTCCGTCTCAAATGGTCTCTTCCTACAACCTTTTCTTAACAAATATACTGTACAGCTATCGTTTAGACCTCAAATTAATCACCACTTACTCAAGAATGTCTTCTAAAATCTTGATCAGATTCCTCTTTTTTATGCCCTTGAACAGCATCCTCTATATCCACTTAGAGTACTTCTTCAATTTATCTCACCCTATTAGAACATAAGTCACCTGAGGGCAGGGGTTGCATCACTTTATCTCACTCTCCATTATACTCTAGCATATAGCATAGAAAGTTCAAAATGGAACTATGCAATATACATATTTGAAGAAATTAGTGAAGGAAAGGATAAATCTAAAATGTAGATATACAATAATTATTTTTAAGTGATAATATTATATGGTTTATCCTGAGCAGCTGATTCTTTAATAATATTTAAAGAGGTATTAATCCATGTTCCAAAATATTTACTCAAAAATAAATAACTTAGCTATAGTCATTGGTATATGTTTAGAAGTTAATACTTTTAAAGACCAGCAATCAAGACATTTCTATTAAAAAAAAGACATTTCTATAACACTCTATTAATGAAATACGCTTGGTTAACAGAATTCATTCTGCTAATGAGATAAAGCAACAGTAATTTGAGCAATACTACTAAACTAATAATAATTGTATGCATTTTCTCATCATTTTTAACAGAGAGATAAGCAATCCAATTATCAATAGCATCAAAAAGTTTGAAGTCTTGGTAATTATCATTTCTCAGACATGCTTTAATTTTTATCCTTCATTTAAATAACATCCATTTTATTTATTTGATTTTAATATGTATAGTATTTAAATAAAAATCAAAACCAGTGAATTATATTATGCATCAAATATTTCCTTGCAGGCTCTACTAGATGTCTAACAAACATACACATCAAGAAAATATGCTTGCAAAATTGGCACGGTTAGAAAAATGTAGACTGAAATTTACTTAATTTTCTCATCAAAGAGGCAAACTCATGCACTTTGCAATTAAAGAAATATTGGTTTGAGTTTTGAACATATTATTAGCTGAGAGCTCTATAGTGAACAGTTTTAACTCTCCAAGCTCAGTGCGCTCACCCATTAAATACATGTATAGTGCCTAACTCACAGTTACTAGGAAGTTTAAAGGAAATAATCTTATGAAGTTTCTATAATACTATGTGGCGTAAGAGCAAAACATAAAAAATATTTTTTTTCCAAACCACCACTTATTCTCTACTGTAGTTTATAACACTCTATATTTAGTTTGAAGCTTGATCCTGCACTGCTTATATTATCTATTTAGGGGTATAGCTGAGAATGGAGTAGACTGCTTCTAAACTGACAAGAAGCAAAATGCAAAATGTCTATGGAAAATTGTTCCTGCATCAATCATGCATCTGTTCTTAAATTATGTACCAAATTTTACATGAACTTCATAGTTAGAGAAAAGACAACAAACAATCCAATCTGTCAGTAAGATATTTTTTATTTGCCTGGAGTGTCAGAGCAATATAGCACTCAAAACAGGTCAAAAGAGAAGTGCTAAGGAAAGTATTTCTGAAACAATACAGAGCTTTAACAAGGACTGTCTAGTACTTCTAAAATTTATCTGAAAAACCTAACAGAGATAAACACCTAAATTCAAAGATTCCGTAACTTGGTGTTGGCAGATATAGTTCTTATACAAGGATCTATGTTCTTTCAAGGAAAAAATAAAGGAAAAATAAAACTATAAGACCAATTATAAAGATCTGAAAATCTTGAACCCCAAACTACTAGATAAATATGCTATGAACATGCAAGTTTTGTGTTTTTGATTTTAAGAAAAAGGAAAAACAGAAATCTGTGTTCATTAGTTATGGCTTTATTGTCCACAAATTCATTCTTTCTCTTTTTGAGAAACTTCCTCTCTTATATGCTCCCCAAAATGCTACAATCTTGAGTAAAGACTGTAATTGAGCAAAATTAATATCACTTGTTCTGAAGTCAATATCTCTTTGTGATCATTTTCCTCAAGTTGGTTTTCCAAAGTCCACAGGCTGAATTGAAGAACAGTCTCTCTCAAAGATGATTCAAAATTGGGAGTCCTTTTTCCTGTGGTCACCTAGGGGTCTTTCTTAAAATCTGTCCCCTACACTATTATCCCCAAGCATGAATGGATTTCATTCTGACAATCTTATATAATCCAGTTCTCAAAGTCAACCATTATTCTATCATTTGGATACATTTGTTAATTAAAATTTCACACGATCTTAATCATTATTTCTAAAAATATATTTATTTAGCTCATATTGTATACAGGGTATGCTACTAGCTGCTAAGAATACACAAGTTAACCCAAAGATTTGGGTCTTTCCCTTGTCATGACTCATGGAGCATATATATTGTAAATAAATATTGGTTAAAGTTATATTTGTTTTAAAGTAATCGGATTTTCAAATACATTTTCAAATACATTTTTGAACATTTAGGCCTACATTCCAAAATTAGGTACCATCTCCTTCCACGTTGGACTTACAAGAAATGGAAGGAGCGGGCAAACTATGTGATTATTAAATCACTCATCCCCCTTGATTTCATAAAAAGCATGAGAAATTGGAGGAAGATTTTGGAGGGGGATTTTTTACAGAGCAAGCTATGTTTTGCATCATACCTCCTCCCCCCAGCCACATACAACAAAGATGGGGTCTAGGACTATATGCCTGTTCCTTATACCAAGCTAAGCACAAGGAATTTGAAAGGAACTTAACAGAATATCATATGTTTCCAACATTTGGAGGACAGAGTGGACCAGCTCAGAAAGTTTAAAGAGGTAGGTATTGGATGATTGCCTGAGTTGACAGTGAAGCTACGGGCAGGTGACTTCTTTGGAATCAGTTTACACATTTGTCTAGGCAAAAGATGTCTGTATGTTTCCTATGAACAATACGTGAATAACATACAGAAGAAAGCTGCCTTGGACTCGTCCTAGGTCATGTTCAAAAGAGTTGCCTGGAAACAAATTTAGAAATCAGAAGAAGGAATATGAGGTATCACCACACATCTAGAGATGAATAAAGGATTGAGTGGCTTTATTATGGGAACTACTGATGAAAGATTCAAAGAGAGGAAAATCTCTAAATAACTCATAAGAGTTCATAGGACAGGCATCTTTAGGTATCTGCCAGTTCCAATTAGTATCATAGTTAGCCATGCTGGATTCATAAAAATAACGTTTCTGTTCACAATTCTCTCCTTCCTTCCGGAATAGTCACAACTGTGGTTAACAGAAGGAGGAGGAAAAAAGATTTCAGGTGAAGAAAGAGAAAAGGTTCACTATAGTCCTCATTCCACTCCTCAACTGTGGGTTTCTGCCTAAAGCAAGACTCAGCTGTTGGAGAAGAAAGCCTCACATTCACGGTAACTGTGGATGTTTTACTGTTGTATGGGACTGGGTATTTTAATTAACCTAACTGAAAAGGAATTTTGTTACTTAAAGTAGTCATACGACTTTTTTTTTTTTTTTTGCAGTACGCGGGCCTCTCACTGTTGTGGCCTCTCCCGTTGCGGAGCACAGGCTCCGGACGCTCAGGT
Organism: Aethalodelphis obliquidens; assembly: GCF_003676395.1. Taxonomy (NCBI): domain Eukaryota; kingdom Metazoa; phylum Chordata; class Mammalia; order Artiodactyla; family Delphinidae; genus Aethalodelphis; species Aethalodelphis obliquidens. The sequence goes on from NW_020837950.1 coordinate 68,842,662, forward strand.
TCAGCGGCCATGGCGCACGGGCCAAGCCGCTCCGCGGCATGTGGGATCTTCCCGGACCGGGGCACGAACCCTTGTCCCCTGCATCGGCAGGCAGACTCTCAACCACTGCGCCACCAGGGAAGCCCCAGTCATACGACTTTTTATTATCTATGGGTAACTGGAAGAGTGATGACAGTTGCTCTAGATTTCATCCAAATGCAGGGTAAGGACAAAGCTCCAAGAGCTGATTTAAAAGAACAGTGGATGCAAAACTATCTGTGTATTATAAAAAGTAATCCAGGATTTGATTTACTCAACATAATGGTTACTTAAGAAGCAAAAAATCTTGAACACCTATGTAAACAGTGGAATTTGTTATAAGGGTAAAGTAGGTCTCACAGAACCCAAAAGCAATGAGGCAGCTGAGTCAGAAGAGAGATGAGAAACAGATAACAACATCATTCAAGTCCTTTCCTCACCCCTCTCTGTTTCTCTTTGTCTCTTTCCAGAGTTTTCAACCCACCTAACTTGGTTCATTAGGAAGAGAAAAACAGCCACCAAGGTCCCCACAGATTCAACTTCCCTAAGAAACTATATATTTCTGCTACTAAACCAATGTTTTCAGAAAAGTCTCTTCAGTCATGACCAGGAGACTGGTGTTACTGCATGAATAAAGCTGCTATTGAAACCACTTCTATAACCATAGGGATGAGAGGAAACATACTACAGATGGTCACTACAAAAGAGAATGAAATGCTGTTTATAATAAAGGCAACAGAAGACACCATGTAAAACTAAAGATGTTAAGTATAAATCTAAATCAGACTTTGGTGGAAGTGGTAAGAAGGAACATGAAAGTTTTTCAGAGGAAGTGATTTTACTGCGTGTGACAGGGTAAAGAGTTTTCCCATAGGGTTTATTTGCCAATTAAAATTGTCCAGATATGATAGGGGTGGAGTAGGCAACTTGCAGGTCAGTTTTTAGTTGATTCACCACATCTATACTTCATATTATTTTGTTTTACTTTTAAGTGTGTTACAAATTAATTTGCATTTGTCTATTTAGGATTTTAACACAATCTGGGAATCTGTACCTTTCAGTAAAGAAGTTAAAACATTTATATTCATTGTCATAACTGATATTTTTGGTTTTACGTTCATCATATTGTTTTATAATTTTTGCAACGTATCTTCCCTTTTTATGTATTAGTGCAATGTGATCTTGGCAAACAAGACCAGTTGCTGGGCATAAGTCTAGAGTCAAGAACTTTGTCGTTCAAAAGTCACACAGTTTTGTTTTTTTCTTCTCTCTATCGAGGTCAGGCTACTAAAATTGCATTGAAGAAGAAAGATGATAGTGGTTTTTTATTCCTTCCTATGTTATCTCTTCTTCCTGCCTAGATTTACATAGGTATTATTTTATTCCTTACCCTTAACATTAAAAGAAAAAAAATTACCCAATTGTTTCTGGATATAAGTCTATTTTCATTAATTTTTCCTAATATGATAAGTTCATTGAATTGTTGGTTTTTTAATTTAAGCTTAGTAGAGGTCTCTTTAGGCATGTATTTTATTATTGCTGCTGTTCTAATTATTTTTTCTTTCTCAGGAATATATAACATTCTTTGGGTAGACCTCTATCACCATTTTTCATGGTCTTCATTATTTTTATCTTTTTAAAAAATTATGTCCTTTCATCATAGTATATCACTCCTCCACATCACTGAGGCTAATTCTACTGTTTGCTGTCTATAGTTAGTCTGATTGCCAAGGAATTGGGATGTACTAGGACAACTGCTCTTTCCTTTCAGTCAACATCTTTTAAGATTATTTGTCAGTGCCTCTAGCTTCTGGCAATCCACAGGGTCACATTCACCTCAGCCATAACTGATTGAATCAGAGAGACCATATGCCAAAAGGGAGATAAAATCATAAACTTGAAGGTGTCCATATAATTATTGATTCAGGATGTGATCTAAGGAACTAGAGATTTGAGTGGCTGAATCATATTCTAGAACAGACCTAACCACAAGGTCCCAACTCCTGATGCTGTGATTTGTTCCTTTCTTGGGAATGTTTTTGTTTGTTTGTTCACTTACAGCTTCTCCTTGGACGCTTCAATTTCTGCAGCCTACTAGTTCTTTTCTTTTAGCTAGTTTCTGTACTTACAAGGTCTGTGGTCTTTTTATTTTTTATTGCACATTGTTCTTTCCTATTTCTCTGTGGTACTATTTCACAGAGCCTTCTTGAATCTTATTAAAATACCAAACAGATTTCTAAAGTATTACTACAATAAATCACTTTAAAAAGGTACACTTTTCCTTTCCTTTTCAAGATAGGGTTTCCTCTTTATCAGACTGTAGTATACTTCCATGGGTCCAACTTTATTTTCTTCCTCATTAGTCATCCTCTAAGGAGCACATATATACCTAAAATTGAACTCTGCCAACTAATCTCTGTGTGTGCAAGTTCTGTTTTTTTTTTAAATTTCTCTACTTTCATCCACTTCCCCTTCCCCCCACCTCCCACCTCTGGTAACCACAAACCTGGTCTCTTTTTCTGAGTTTGTTTGTTTTTGAAGGATGATGGACCTACAACACTATGTTAGATTGGATTACATACTGATATACAAATGTCATTCTTGCAAGGTTGTCCTTCCCTAATTCAATAGATCTCTCTAGCTGGTTAGCACCACACTGTATGTTCCATGCCAACAGGCATCTTGCCATTGACTGGAATTTTCAGTTCAACTCCACAGGGCTTACAGGAACTAGAAATCCCTTCTTACATGGGACTGGACATCAATCTTAATTTTCTCTCATGTTTCCAATTGTCATCTTTTCCTGTCTTTCCCCTGGAGTTTTAAAGGAGAATTGGAAAGACTGCATCCATCCTGATAATCAGATTCTCTGTTTATATTGGTATTTCAAACTTAAATTTCTAAGCCTGAATTTGAGCTGTTTCTTTTTATTAAGTTTCAGTACATTAACATATCATTTAGTTCGCACCAATTGTTTTCCAAAGGTGGTTATTTTCTCATTTCAACATAAATGAAAAAAGAAACTATTCGGATATTCAATGGAATAATAATACCACCGTTAGAAGCAATACAGAAAAGTTTATAAAGTAAATATTCAACAATTTCACATAAAATTTATATAAAGAAACCAGTGATAGAACTGTTTTAGATTTTTAGTTAGTTTGGAATTTTCCAAGACAAAACTCAAGTGGAATAATTTGAACTTAGAATCACAATTTGTTCATACATATTTCAAATAACTGCTAGTTCTATGACTAAAACAAGAAGATTTTTTTTTAATGCCCTGTATTCATTCTTTCAACAAAAAAATTATTGGGCATCTCTCATGTGTCTTAGACTCTACTTGGTCCTTGTGAAACAGTTTTAATAAACAACAAATTATTCTGACTTCTAGAAGCTCATGGTTCAGTACACTAATATAAATTTTAGAAGTTAATTATTGGGTACAAGTCTGCAAGATATTTTTCTAGACAAAGCAATATGGAAAAAATTCAGGTAAAACTTGATACCAGAACAAGAGCTAATTTAACACACTCTCTAATAAAGCATATATCTATGAACTTTTGTATCAGTTTTTTAAACATAAATATTGGCTTCTTCCCTAATGTGATTTAAAGTTACACTTGGAGGGAATTTGCTCATCTTTTATCTTGTATACCTCATGCTCAGGTAGAGTGTTGAGTGAGAAATCATTCACTGAGAATGTGAGTACGGAGAGTAAAAACCCATGAGATACTAGTGTGCTTTGCAACATTTCAAAATGAATTCCAAACCTTCTGAATGCATAAGATGCAAAATAAACTCTTTAATGATTTAGGTCTCACATTCTAAAGAACCCCTCATAGTTTTCAAGGCAATCAGACACATAGAGAATCTCAAAAGTAGTTTTGCATTTTAGATCAAGAAAAGGCTTTAGGCAGTTGGAAATGAATAGTATATAAGGCCTGAATGGCAATAATAATGAAAGCTGTTCATATGCATATCCAATTCAGAATAACAAATAATTTATTTTTTAACCACGTAAGAGCCTTTTTACTTCTCAAAAATTAATACCTCTTTTTCTGTTACCCAGTTCACTTTATGCAAACATATGGGTTACAGTTACCAATAACACATCCATATACAGTACTAGAGATACAAGGGTTTAACCGTCGAATATGTTTCACCACCATCAGTGCAAAATTTTTATCACTGTAGCCTATGACAGAGTAAAAGTTAATCATATGTCTACTTCAATTGCCCATTTAAAAAGGCAATTTAATAAAATATGTTTTCTAAGTATAATAGGATAGTTTTAAAATAGTCTAATAAAATATACATAATAATAAAATGGTACTACTCATTCTGGTATATTCTGAATAAGTTGTATTTCAGTAAATCTTGAGTGCAGGATATCATTCACGAGCACTTTACTAGACTATTGTCTGGTATAATCAGATAACAAAACTAGTTTTTTTTTTATGACCTCTCCATTTCCTGCTCATTGAAAACAGAAAATAGATTTTTTAAAAATAATAAAATTAGAGAAACCTGTGGAAAAGATTATTAAAAGATTATCAATGAGTGAGAAATCCAAAGTAATTTTCTGAGTCTTGAGGAATAAGGATTCAGAAAAGTTTCACTCTGCCAAAAATATTCTTACCGTGGAAATGCTATTCACAACCACCAGAAGCTACTTGATAAAAGGCAATACAAATCTTGTGGATAGTCATTATCAAGTAAAATAAGACCTGATTAGTCCCTATTATGCAAATAGTGATGCTTATCTTGTCTGCTCAAAACTCTGGGCATCAAGCTTTTGACTTCTCAAATTGGTTAATTACACTGGGCTTAGATATTCATCTAAACCGCTACAATTAACTCAGATTTTTTAACATGACAATGGAATTACTCTCTGAAAAGACAACTTTATTTAAATATGTCTATATTTTTACATGTAGATCTATAGAATGACAGATATGTAAATAAACATATCCTGTATAAAAATCCATTAATGTATATATATGCATATAAATGTTCAAATCTGAAAATTATATATAGAGAAAATTACAGTGTAGTCCCAACTTTTAGTGCCAAATGCCTCCCATTTTATTACTGGTGAGTCTCTTAGCCAAGAATAGCCAGATTCATATATTGTCTCTCTCTGTTTTTTGTTTTTTGTTTTTTTTTTTGCAGTACGCGGGCCTCTCACTGTTGTGGTCTCTCCCGTTGCGGAGCACAGGCTCCAGACGCGCAGGCTCAGAGGCCATGGCTCACGGGCCTAGCCGCTCCGCGGCATGTGGGATCTTCCCGGACCGGGGCACGAACCCATGTTCCCTGCATCGGCAGGCGGACTCTCAACCACTGTGCCAACAGGGAAGCCCTCTCTCTGTTTTTTTTTCTTGTCTTAATCTTGCTTCTACACCATCTGCTGATTGGCTTCTCTTTTCACTGCAGGTTCATTTCCTACTTAGGTCCTCACCATACTTGCCCATTCTTCTTAAAAGTGCATAATTTGCTGAATGCCTTTCTCTGTGAATGACTCCAACACAATGCATGATGAATGTTCCTGGCAGTTGTGTTTTACTACACTCCTCCTAATCTAAGTGAATAGATACTTTTCTGAACTCAGGCTGATCATAGCTTCTCTCCTAATAATTTGCAATTAGGACCGAGAAGGGGCCAATCTTTGTAAGTGATGAAACTATGAAATAACAGAACACTATTGTTCCATGAAGGAGAAAGAGAAGAAAAAGCTGTCTACGGGGAGAAAAAGAGAAGAATGAAGTAAGTGCACTAAGAGAAGCTCTAGTGCCTCTTGGGATACAGCTCCCATCTTTCTCTGGCTTCATGAATCACTATGAATCTTCTTTATAAACTAGATGGTCTCTTCAGCTAGTCTGAGTTGGATTTTTTTTACACTTAAAAATGTTGGAGGCCTTACTAATATGGTTAAATAATTATAGTATTGTATTCTCATATTCTGTATCTGCAGCTGTTCAAATCTTATCCTTTAAAATACTTATTTCTAGAACTCTAGCTATTTCAGCTTCAAGGCACGTCTCTGCAGAGTCATAATATTTTAGAAAACAAATTTTCTGAAAAACTAACTGGTAAAATATGCCTTTTCTATGCATCCGTTCTATGGAAGACATTTTATAGATTCTCTTGACTTTTAGCAAAGTTTTCTTGGCTGAATCCTGCCCATAAGAGTGGCATTTCTTTAATAAAAGACCTTTACACTCTGCTTACTTTGTTGCAGTGAATAAACATTTTTATTCCTTTAAGCAATCTCTGGATATGTCAAAAACGCTCCATTTATTAACTTAGTGAAATATTTAGAGTTTGGTTCTCCAGTCTTACACAACAGCTTGGCATTTATTTAACTACAGAATAAATGTTTTATAAAGATATATATACATACATAGGTGTATACATTTATACTCACACACATATTCTAATAGGTCTTTCAAAATAACAGGATAATAACCAAACTCCTTGTATTTTCACCAAAATGAGTTTCTCTTAAAATCCCCCATCCCAATAAATAAGTCTATTTTTGCTATCCTTCAATTCAAAACCACAGAATCCTTCATTGATTTCACGATTTTTTATATCATATACCCAATTTATGATCAAATACCAAAGGCTGTATCTTCAAAATATATCCGGAATCTGAACCGTTCTCCCCACCTTTTTTTTTTTTTTTTTTTTTTTTTTTTTTTTTTTTTTTTGTTTTTGCGGTATGCAGGCCTCTCACCGCTGTGGCCTCTCTCGTTGCGGAGCACAGGCTCCGGGTGCACAGGCCCAGCGGCCATGGCCCACGGGCCCAGCCGCTCCACGGCACGTGGGATCCTCCCGGACCGGGGCATGAACCAATATCCCCTGCATCGGCAGGCGGACTCCCAACCACTGCGCCACCAGGGAAGCCCTCTCCCCACCTTTATTGCCAGCCCCAGGTCCAAACTACAATCTTCGCTCACAAAGATTTTCTGAAATCACCTCTTACCCTAATGGTCTTCCTGCTTTTGTTCTTGGCTCCTTTGATCAATTTGCCCCCCAGAAGCCAGTGTCTTGTTATGGCATTCCTCTGCTTAAAATCCTCTAAGGGCTTCCCATCTCAACCAGAGTAAAAGTCAAACACCTAACAATGACCTACAAGGCGCTACATCATATGTAAAGTTCTTACTACACTGTGCCCCCCACAAAATAAGCACATGATCCACACTGGTTGATGCTATTTTTAATCATTATTTTAAATTATATATAAGGAAATAAAGGTCCAGAAAGAATACTGAAGGAAAGAGCCCTAATTCAAATTCCTGCCTTTCCTTCTTCAAAGTTAATGGAGTCTCTTTCTATGTACAGAATAAAAAAAATAAATAAATTGACAAAATAAAAATCTAGTGAAATAAACAAGGTGCAAGAAAATTTGGTAAGGTATCAATGTAAATTCCACAAAGAGTAAAGCATTTTTGTAATGTTTCAATTGAAAATTGGGGGAAAAAATGCATGTGTTGGTGTTACCAAGCCAGGGCTGGCTGCCTGATGTGCATAGAAGCCAATACTATAGCACTGGCTTTTGAGGAAAGAAAAAGATTTATTATGAGGTAGACTGGCTAGGAGACTAGAGGCAAGGCTCAGATTTGTCTCCAACCTGCAGTTGAGTCAAACTCTTATGAGTTAGGGGAGGAGGGATTGTATGCAGAAGAAGTGCTGGCGGGGCAGGTTTCAATTTCACTGAAGGGGCTGTGGAACTTGGCCTTTTATGGTAAAGTATGGTAAAGGGGGCTTCAGCACCTGGTATTCCTGGACAGTGGACCCTTCACTTCTGAAAGGGTTTCCAGTGTTCAGGTTGCAGTCATGCCCTGGTCCTTTGGTCATGCAGGGGTAGGACCTTTTGTTCCAGGTGTTATCTGAGGTCAAAATTTTCTCCTTTGGGCATGTTTCAGATGCATAACTTGGGGGTTTTGTTCTGTTGTTTCTGAAAAACCACTCAGTATCTCGTTATTGATACCAGTTGGAGCAGATCCTGAAATGGAGCAGGACCCTGTGGTCTTTGCCTCTCCATGTCCTCAGCTTGCTTTTTGTCTGTGGAAAAACTTTAGCCAAAAAATAAGTTTAACCAGAGAAGTAAGAAGACGCAGAAGCAAAGAAAAGCAGTCAAGCAGGACAAAACAATAATAGTTTAGTCAGTAAGCAAAGTCAAGGACCTTTAGTTCCTTTTCAAGGGCTATAGACATTCTGAGCCATGTCCTGTGAGCCGTCTTATAGATACTGAAATGCGCAACAGTTGGAAGAAGTTAACTACGTGATGACCAGACTGTAGCCATGGCATAAGCTGCCACGATTCCGACAACTGGCCTCAAGGAAATGGGAAAAAACTGACCCTGGAAGCGAAGGTTAACTGTACTTAAAACAATCAAGATGACGTTGATCAGACCACTGCATGACCAATTTCAAGATGACTCAGAGCTGATTGTGCTGTTTTTGCATGTAGCCCTGGCCCCCTCCCTTTACCTATAAAAGTTCTTGCCCACTGATTGTCAGTGGGGAGGAATCAGCCTTTGGACAGAAGTCTGCCCCTCTGGGTTTGGTAGTATATTATTCCCCAGATTATAATAATAACAGAAAAGAATATTAAAATTCATCAGTGAAGGCAGGTTATTGTTTGTGACCAGATTTTTCCTATCTGTTGATCTGAATATGGTCAAACACAGAAACTTGAATCAGAAAAGTTTTAATACTGAAAACAGAAATTTGTAAGAGCTAGTTATTTTCTGGGGAAGAAGGTGAGGTAGGAGAGACTCTGCTATTTTTTGAACTGTTTACTGATCAATTAACATATATTTCTTTGTCTTTTCTAGGTTCATATTCATGGTTTAGGAATTTCCAAATTGTGGGTAGTGGATAGTCCCAGAAATGAAGAATAATAGAGGTCGCTTCTGAGTTACTAGGTGCCAGATATTTTGACGTGTGTGCGTGTGTGTGTATGTGTGTGTGTGTGTGTGTTTCATCATAATACATAAAATACATTTTTGGTTTAGACATATAAACCAAGGTTCAGTAATATTGACAAATTTTTATAGCTAGGAGGTGGACTCAGGTCTATCTGAATCCAACATAAAAGCCTCCCTTTTGAGACATATGGATTAATGAGCAGGAGAATATCAGTGTTCAATGTCTTAGCAGTATTTTTAATTACAGACATTGGAACATTATACACCTAAAACTTTAATATACATCTTTAAAAAAATCGTTTTCATAGATAGCCAAAATATCATTACTACATCTAAAATAATTAGAATTTCATGTATCATGTATTATTTTCTCACCTTATCTTAGCTTTTTTACTAGTTCATGTTTCATCTTTTGGGCCTCTAATTATAGGTATGCTAGTCTGTTCTTTACCTGTCCTCTATATTCCTTTCTAATACTTTTCATTTCTTTCTCTATATCTGTTAAATTCTCATTTCTTTTTTACTTTTATCCTCTATGTCTCTTACTTTCTTTGTTTCCTCTAGTCTCTTTCTCCCTTTTGCTATTTGTAAGTTAGTCTAAGTTTCTGAAATGATTTTTTCTTCCATTTATTTCCTGATTTCTGTCAGTTTGTACTTCATATCCTTTTCTCCTGCCCTTTGGTTTCTTGTGTTTGTGCTAGTGTGTGCTTCAATTATAATCTCATTTTATTGGCATGGCCATTTTCCTTTCTTATTATTTATATTGAATGGATGGAATTTTCCTGGTCCAACTAATAGTAGAATGATCTGATGGAGAAAGTGGGGAAGTGTAAGGATAGTTTTTCTGGTTTCTCCACTCAGTCTCTCTCTTCTCTTGCTACAAAGTTGAGTAGTTTCTTTAAAATACAGTGCTGCCACCTCAGTTTCCTTGCACTCCCCATGCTTTATTTCCTTTACCCCCAACACAGTGCCCTGCACTATTTATTACCAGAAATCACAACAGTTTCCACATGAGGTAGAGCCTCCTGCCTTCTGGGGTAAATACCTGCTAGTACTTTATTGTTGTTATTTTCCCTGGGATCAACTACAGGCCTGACTCCTTGGCCTCCCCTATTCTTTTTCAGCAACTGGCATGATTCTGCAAACATTTTGTTTCTATTCTGTGCATTTTTCCCCTATTATATACAAGTTATTTTGAGCTTGGCAGTTTTTGTCTGTCTTCAGGTTTTTCTAAAGATGTAAAATAAGGCAGGTTTTGATTATCCTTCTAATTGCTCTGTATGGTTATTATAAGAAAAACTGAAAAGATTTTTTTTTCTAGGTTGCTGCCATACTCCTATTGTTGGTAATTTACTCTTTGTAGGCAAAATGGGTGAAATGTGAAAAAATGTCCAGACTCTATAAACTGATAATACAGGAAAGGTCTTTGAGAATTTTATTTTGTTTAATCCATGTATTGTTTTATTCATAATATTGTCTGATATTTATTGAGGGCTTGTTTTATGGGATATCATTTTTTTCTATTATCTTTACTTGTACTACTCATCTGATCCTCAAAACAATTCATGATGTAAATACTACTATTTATTCCCACTTTACAGATGGGAAAACTTGGTCACAACCAGATCAATTAAGTTGCCCATATCACCTAGCTTTTAGATAGAAGAATCTGTACCTAAGTGACTGACTACAGACTGGGTAGTATGTAGATAGCCAAGATAATATAAGATAAAAAATATGGGTTTTCTGGTAAATAACATTTATTTTTATATAAACTAGATAATAAATTCTAAAATCTTCATGATTAGTAGGCTTTTTAAAGTTTAATGTTCAATAGACTTGGAATAATCTCTAGGGACCTTATATAAAAATCTCCTTAGATCATGTATTTTTTTCCCTCAAAAAAGAAAAGCAATTCCCTTTTATAGAATTTTGTAATCATACTAAGAAGTAATACCAGTTTATGAGTTAAAGGAGAAGATTTTCTAATATTGAATTCAATGTTCTGGATTTCTTAGTAACAATTCCTGTTTCTCCCATTATATGGGAAATCATCAGTGCTATTTACACATATAACTTAAAGTAAGGTGTAGAAAAATGTTGTCTTACATCATTCCAATATAAAAGAATATCTACTGCGAATTTCAACATGTCAGAGTATACTGAATCTTTGAGCTATCCAAGTCTAGATAACAGTTTCTATTTTTTATAGGCTTATTTATTTATTTTTATTATTATTTTTTTTTTTGCGTTACACGGGCCTCTCACTGTTGTGGTCTCTCCCGTTGCGGAGCACAGGCTCCGGACGCGCAGGCTCAGCGGCCATGGCTCACGGGCCCAGCCGCTCCGTGGCATGTGGGATCTTCCCGGACCGGGTCACGAACCCGTGTGTCCCCTGCATCGGCAGGCGGACTCTCAACTACTGCGCCACCAGGGAAGCCCGGCTTACATATTTATTATTCCTGTAGTTTTTCTGGGAAACTTTCATATTTGAAATGGATATTTTTATGGGAAATAAAACTATACTTACTGTATAGACACATTTGATTTTAGTTCCAATGTAACAAAAATGAGAAATTTTTTGAAATGAATATACTCTCATGCAGGTTTTACTCTTTTCATCGCATTAGAGATTTTGCACCAAGAAAGTAGCTGAGTGTGAGAAAGTTCTTCTAAATATAATTAGTAAGCCATCATTAATTAATAGCAATATCATTCGCAAATATTTCAAATTATGAAAATAATTTTATGGAGTGTTACATTAAATGTATTTTCATACTCTTACTATTTTTTATTAGTCTGTTTCGTCTTAGAGCATTGTATTGATATTTTAGCACAGAAACTTTTTCAAGTATATAAATCTATATATTCTTCTGCCACCGAAACTCTCAGTTTTGCTAAAAATTTTAATATGATAGTCAATAATTCAAACCTAATTGTTTAACATGTATTATTACGGGAGTAGAATTAAATAGAAGTTGAATGCTGCTCTAAATATTAAACGATGTTATATTTTACACCATTTCTTTTATTAAGAAAAGGTGGTGAACAATGGTAGCATTAACATTATATCACAGTAAAATAGTTTTGTTGAATTATATCATTCTGCTTATAATAATCTCCTTACATGGAAAACCAAATGTCACCTTAAAACAACATTTATAATTGGCATTTTTTCTTCTGTCATTTGGTTTAACGACTCCCAAGTATTTGATAATAAAGATAGGATTGGAGCTGATTTCTTTGATTTGCTTTGGTGTTTTCAAGGCCGGAAATGCTTTCAGATCATTTTCTGTGTGTAATCTGAATGCAGGTAAAGAATTCCTCAACTTGTCAGAATGCTAATTAAATGTAATAATAATTTGTGTAACCTGCTGTGATACTAAAGTGGCTAATGACAATCACTTGGGTTTCCAACCAGGAAGGGTTTGTTTTAATGCACATGTCTAATTTAAGAAGTTCACTACTTTATTATCACGTAATATTGTCGTTTGCTTGAAATAGTGCAAAGCTAATAGTTGACTGATCACTCCTTAAGGATTTATGGTTTCTTGTAAAATCAACAGAGAATCTATTTCCAAAGAAAGAAATATCAAAATTAAGTAATAATTTAAAAATTTATGGGGAAAGTATCTCAGGCGACTCATAACAACTCCTAGATGTTTTTTATTAGTCCATGATGTTTTCACAGTAAGAAAGGCTCTAAATTTATAGATAAATGCTGGGCCTGCTACCTTAATATGTGAGTGTGGTTGCCCTGGATGCAGTGCAGAGGATACACAGAGGTGACAATTTCGTGCTCCAAGAGAATTAATGGTGGAAAGTTACATGATGCTCAAATAGCTCCTTCCTTAGGAAAAAGGAAACTATCCTGAAAGTCACACGCCTAGCAGAATCTATTGAAACCTTGGGACTAGATATTTTTATAATCCTATTTCTTTTTTTATAGAGCTTCAAAAAATCATCTTTGTTCAAAAAGAGGAAATATTTTCTTTACTATAAACAGAACTTTTCTCATATTTTCACAAATATCAGTGTTCTTCTATTTCAGGAATTAATTTAAAATGTTGTCATCAAATAAAAATTCCCATATTACTTTAAAATATTTCTTTTGGGCTTCCCTGGTGGTGCAGTGGTTGAGAGTCCGCCTGCCGATGCAGGGGACACGGGTTCGTGCCCTGGCCCGGGAAGATCCCACATGCCGCGGAGCGGCTGGGCCCGTGAGCCATGGCCGCTGAGCCTGCGCGTCCGGAGCCTGTGCTCCGCAACAGGAGAGATCACAACATTGAGAGACCCACGTAGCGCAAAAAAAATAATAAATAAAATAAAATAAAATATTTCTTTTATTATTATCAAGTGTCAAAGGTAATCAAGGCGGCACAAAGCAGATGTTGACATAAGAATGCTCTTTGTCACCACCCCTTATTGTGGTGTGCATGGTGCCAGGCTGAAATCCACCCCCCCACCCCTGTGATGTCTCACCCTAATCCCTGGAAACTATGACTATAATGAGATGTCACTTCTTTAATTATGTTATATTATATGACACAATTGACAGTAAGATAGGGAGATTAACTAGATGAGCCTGATCTAATCATACGAGCCCTTCAAAGCAAAGACTTTTCTCTGGTAACAGAAGGGGAAGAGATTCAAAGTTCGAGAAGGGTTTGATATGCCATACTGATAGCCTGAATATGGAAAGAACCATGTGTCAAGGAAAGGGGATGCCTCCACCTGAAAGATGGCAAGAAAATAAGCACTACAATGACAAAGAAACGAATTCAGCCAACAACGAATGAGGCTGGTAGTAGATTATTCCCCAGAGTCCAACCTAGGAAACACCCAGGCCTGTGAGCCAGCTGACTGGCTCCAACTTCTCACTTACAGAATTGTGATATAATAAATGAACCTGGTTTTAAGCCGCTAAGTTTGTGATTATTTGTCATGTAACAATAAAACACTGCTCAACGCAGGGTAAAGAAACAAGGGTAAAAAAAAATTAGCCTCACCCAGGGTTAAATGTGCATTGTAAATGCTAAATTTGTGTTAATTTGTTATAGCAGCAATAGAAAACTAAAAGTGGAATGTGTGTTCTTTGTTATGCTGGAGGGAGTCTCTTTATCTAGCCTGGTAAGCAACCTGAGAAAAAGAATGCCTCTTTCTTATCTTTTCCCAAATATTAGGTAAGTAACTTAAATACAACTGTTACGAATTAAAATTTGTTTTCCATTTAGAACCCATGACATACTTTGGACATGAATGCATGGGAATGTTTTGCGAATGCATGGGAATGTTTTGCCAGTCATTTCCCTGTTTGCTCTCAGATCCACCCCTACTCCTCGGGGGGTCGACACCTGCAAATGATATTCCTCATGCTCTGTACCCACTGGTTTGTTAGGTGCAGTCAGTGGGAGCGACTAGTGAACAGGTAGAAGAGAAAAGCCAGGGCAACTCCTCTCCAGCCTCCAGTGATCACCTCCAGCACAGACTCACAGTTCAACTTTTATCTTGCGCACCCCCTGCCTCCACGACCCAGCTCCTACAGGCCGGCCTGGGAGAGTCTGCGCCTTGTGGGTTCATATCCTGCCTGGTGTTCATGGCTCCTGGACCCTGGTAACATCATCATTTTCTCCAGTCTCTCCTGCACTAAGGGGCTTTCTAGTTGCCTCGTATTCCCCTTTTCTAACCTCTTTGTTTGGCTCTGTAACTAGTTCCCTATACTACACTCACTATATTGAATTATCTAGTATAGATTCTATTTTCCTAACATGAACCTGGCTAAATACAGTTCTTATTAGTAGAGGTGGTCTCAAGAAACAGACCTTACATTGGGATTCTGGAATTGTATTACACACCTATTTGAGATAAAACATAGTGATGATTTCACTGCCAGTGGGAAAAGGGATACTAAATACCCATGGCATAAACTTACATCATTATTACTTAAACTATCACCAGTGGTGGTTATTTGTAATCAAGGCTTTTGGAGATAAAACTGCTGTTGCCCTTGATCATCCTGGTAGAAATGAGGACTACAAAGTTCATAGTATGAAATGGCCACTTCTGGATATACCGGAAAAGAAAATGATAAAACCTTGCACGAAAACTTTTAGTTCAAGACAGAGTACCAGAGAGAAATCTTCTATTGTAGCTCTGAAATAATATCTTATTTCTTACAGCTACAGGGTCCACATGGCTAAGAACCAAACTCTAATCATACCAGTTGGGAAATAATCATGCAAATTGAATGAAAGGCCTTACTGAGTTTTTTAAAAATAAAGGCTAGAACACTGAAGAGTGAGTTCCTAAGATTTGGAATGGAGACTTTTAATTGGAGTCAGAAGAATGTGAGAAACTTGAGCTATTATGTTCCCCGGAGCCTCCCTCAGCTACCAGTGGAAGAAGCTTCTTCCTTTTTTCTGAGTAGACATCTCTCCCTTCTTCAAGCCCCTGTAATAATCTCACTTGGCGAGGGGATATCTATTCTTCTCAAGACCCACCCTCATCACTCCTCTTTGCCCCCAGGCCCAGAACAGGACACACCTCAGCATGCCTCTGGGAAATAAGGCCAAGTCTGATCCCAGATCATATGTCATATACACAGAAAGAATTGCAAGATTTGATCATTTATTGTGGCAGGAACCTGAAGGACATAAGTAGAAATAGATCTTAAGTGTGTCAGGCACTCTGTAACACGGATTGAGTCGAATTTATCCATATGTGTGTATTTTCTTAAGATTTACTTCAATGTGCTAGTTTTCAGCAGTTGGAAATGGCTCTGACACTGTTTGATTAATTCACTAAAAGCTATACACAGAAGTGGACCGCATTCAACCACATTCAATTTTCTGGTACAGACTGAGGTGCCAGAAGGTCCTGGGCAGGAGGAGGAAGAAGAAATCCAAAGATTTAAGAGATATAAATGTTAGAGTAGATTTATGATGATAACACTAGCTACACTGGGAAGACCCAAATTACAGTTCCTTTACCAAAGCATCATTAACTATCTTAAACAGGGGGACACCAGCATCCGTGAAATCTCTGGGGTGGTTAATGTTGGAAAATGCCTCCACTGAAATGAACTCATTGATTTCCAGGGGACTGATGGGATCCTGAGGTGACCCAGCCCAGGTACTAAAATTTAATCATCAAAATAAAAGTGCTTGTCAATTCAGCAGCTGGGGTGGATTGACAAATAGGATGTTTTGACATTCAAGCATCTTTAATGGTGGTTAATTGATTACTGGATATTTAGATATAAAATAATCTTTAGGCTAGTAAAATATTATTTGATCTATATAACTGGGAAAACTCTACAGCTATTGAGAAGAAATTTAGCTTAAATCTCCATAATGTGAAAGTGCAAACTCAATTCCAAGACACACTTGACAGTCAGAGCCTCTTGCCCAAGGAGATTGGATTCCCTTGAATAAATACCCTTCAACAATGCCACAAGTATATACTATAAGCCACCTTATAAGCCTTCTTCTCAAGTGGAACTTGAGGCCACTTACCAGGGTGACTGTGCTCTAGGGAAAGGAAAATATTATGATATTCCAGTGACTATTAGATAGTATTAATGTTTTGAAGATAATCTCTGGAGATCCAATTCAGCACTGTGGCCCTTGGGTAGGGAATGAGGATTATGTCAGGTGCTAAATAAAGATTATTCCGAAGTCTGTCATATACTGAGATCAGTGTATCTGTGGTTTCACCTTGAGTATATTTCCCCAATTTCAAAATACATAACTGTAATACATATTTGGCAACTGGCAGAATTCCTGAATTGGCTCCTGAGCTCTATAGTAAAGGCTGTTATGATGAGAATGGACAAATGAAAGCTTTATGACTGCTCTGACATCCAAATTTTACAAAGCAGAAGCATATATATACAAAAATAATTAATTAATTAAAAAAAAAAGCAGAAGCAATACCCAATCTCTGATCCCTGTGGGAATTAGAGAGATTACTATCGCTCTCAAATACTTAAACAAGGTAGGCAGTGGTGATTCCTATCACGTGGTTATTTACCTTGAATGTTTTCTTTGTGCAAAAACCAGAAGCTCTTGAAGAATGATTGTGAATTTTCATAATTGCCATCAGATGATAAGTGAACGGCATTTCCCAAACCAGACATTCTGGAGCAAACCTCTGTACACTGTGTTGTCTGCTATGTAGCTATTGATCTGGATACTGCTAAACCTTTCTACTAATGAGTAAGAAAAATAAGAAGGAATTTACCCTTACCTGGCAGTGTAGCAGTACAGATCACTGTCTTAACTAAGCTCTGTGGCAACTTTCAGTTGTCTATTGTAATACAGTGCCCAGGGACATGGATAGCCTTGAATTCCACAGAGCATCATTCTGGTTCATCTTGATGATATCAAGCTTAATAACTTAGAGAGGAAAAAAGTAGCAGGTACTTCAGATGGCTCAATAAGTACATATATATACATGACAGAACGTTGGTGAAAAACTCTGAAAAAAATCAGGGCCTGCTACAGTGCAAGTGTCCAGTGGTCTGGGGCAGGCAAAAGTAAATGACTAGCCCTTGCACAGCCTACCAATCAGAATGAAGCCCAAAGTGTGATGCACCTCTTTGTATTGGTGATAAAAGTTGCCTCTAAAATCCACTGATTGAGAAAATGTGAAGCTGCTAGCTTTTATCAGGATTCACAAATAAAAGGCTATGTTGCAGATCTGGCTAAAGTTCAAGCCACTCTGACACTTAGGTCTTGGGTATCAACTGAAGATGGACATGTGTGTTGCATGTAAAGATGCCTTATGGAGCCTCTGGCAAAATAGGGGAATTACAACGCCTTGCTCCAGGGTTCTGGAGCGAAAGTGTGAAAATCCTCACGCTGGGCTGAGCTTCTACTTGTCTATTTGATATTGACTTTTCCTGCAAGAGATGATGGCCTGTGGTACAGATGTACTCTGATTTATGGCATCAAATAAGAGTTTAGAAAGAAAATATTCAAATACTGATGACAACAATGCTGAGGGAGACACACACAGACAGACTTCTTAATATGTGCATGGATCATGAGAATTTTTCTGTTCCGTATAAATACTCACGAAAGTTCTCCCACTTGAGAGGGGTCTCGATAATCATATGGGTAAGATGGCCCATCTGTGGATATCCATGGAATACACCACTCTCCTATATATGAATTTGTTTTCCTTGCTTATAGAACTCCTACCAGCCTTACCATTCTTAGGTTCTTATCCACCTAAGAATGGTTACTTTGCACCAAGAAGCTTGTTTCACTGAAAAAGAATGCAAAAAAGTGGCTTTGTACCTACGGGTGTTCATGATTTTGCTGTATACTCCATTATCCAGAAGCAGTTCCCCAGTAAAACAGTGGAATGATTTACCAATGACTCACTTATGGAGACAGTTGGGAGAAAATACCAAGTAGCATTAGTTTATTCTGCTCCAGTTGGGTAGGCAGAGATCTCTGGTAGAAATCAGAAACAGCCTCAGTTGATACAGTAAACATGCTCAAATTGGAAAACATGCTCAAGCTGAGGTTGTTTGCATAAAGTCCTGGAGAAATCTGAGAGTACCAGAGTGAAGCCAGAGGCTAAGATTCAGAAAGTCAGAGATCTGATATCCCCAGGGACAAAAGAGGGCTGGATACAAAGCTGAGAGCATTCTAATGCTGTTACTTCCACATATTAAAAAATAAGCTCAACTCCAATACTAGTACAAAGAAGTCCAACCAAGTTCTTTTCTGGAGTAAATACTTCCCGCTTAATTTTTAAATTATGTTTTTCTTCAAAATTAAGATTTTTGCTTGGTGTGCATGTGTTTTGGTCCCTGTAATGAGCTCAATGAAGCACTGGTAAGACCCTGTGTTGCAAGATAACCACAGCTATCAAAGTTTCTCCCCTTCATGAATAATCCCAGAATTTGCCATATTAAGTTCACAGAGGTAGTCTGTTTCATACAGCAATGAATTTACTGCCCAATTCTAGTGAACAGAGATCCCACAGAACCTCTCCCATAATTTCTGCACAAACTGTGAGATTCTGCCACTAGGTCCTATGTCTTCACGCTGAAGACTCTACTGTGCTATATATAAAAGGGATTTTAAATAATATCTTTATGATCTAAAAGTTTAACATTTTCCTTCCATCAAGAAATCTACTTATTTCCTCCTGAAATGCTCTTAAAAAGATCAAAGAGAATGGACTTTATTTTTCTTTTCAGAGTGAAGCATCTGCTCATTGGAATGTCCTTCTGCTTCCATTTAACAAAAAGTGTGGAATGTCAATGGTCTCACACTGAGTAACATGTTCCTCAGTTCTTAGAAGAGGATGAGAAAATATCCCTAGAGGTAAGATACTATTAACAGTCAGGGCTGCCCTGTTTTCAATTTACTGTTAAAGTTCTTGGAAATATGATATACAGATTAATAGAAACATTTAAAAAAAAGAGTTACTTAATAGCACTCTAATGCTAATGTTTGCCAGGCAAAAAGCTAAGCACTTCTTTCATTTAATACGGAGAACAAATGTAAGTGGTTGATATTAAAGAATCCTTTTGTAGGGGAGGAAATAAAGAATAAGAAAAGTAAATTAAATTACCTGTGGTTACAAAACTAGGAACTGGTGGATCCAGGATTCTCTCTGATGTCTATTTCTAGGTTACAGTATTATGAATTAAATTTTATATTATTTCATTTTTGTTGATAGATATTTTTCTAAATTTTTTTATGAGAAAGAAACAGTTTTTATGAAAACTCTTTGGGTATTTTTCTTTATGATGTCAAAAACCTAAACCAAAAAAATTTCAATTAAGCTATTAAAATATATCTCTCTCTGGCATTAAGTGTGCAGAGAGCCAGACCATTAACACTGCTGTGTAAAGTAGGTGGTTTGTTGTTATGAGACAACAGCTAGTGGAGGGACCATGACAAACTGGCAAGTGCATGCCTCATTTAACTGAACTAGTGACAGTTTGACTCTAGCTAATTTTTGTCATGTTAAAATCTAGTCACTGTTGCCATATATTCTGATTTTTTTCATTAAAAAAATTGCCCATTTCTGGATTTTGTCAGCTAATTAAAAAAACATATGAGTCCCCCTGGGACTCTCCCCAGCTTGCAACCACTCCAGCCTCCAGCTGACATGCCAAGGTTGTCTCGGGCACAAGCCTGCTCCAGGACTCCACCTTGCCTGAGTCAGCTCCAGCTCCAGCCATCTGACCAAGGCAGCCCTGGTGAGGAGCACCATAGAGATCCCCCTGGTCATGCCTGTTCCTGCTCCAGCTGGCCTGCCAAAGCCACCCACCCAGTGCACGAAGTCTATACAGGGAACGTTTACACACAACATCACTCCTTCAAGACCAGGAGAGAGAGCTGTTTTGCCTAATTTATAGAAACAAACACAAAGTCAAACAAAATGAAGAAACAGAGGAATATGTTCTAAATGCAGAATGAGATAAAACACCAGGAAAAAATCCTAGTGAAATGGAGATAAGTAATTTACCTGATAAAGAATTCAAAACAATGGTAATAAACGTGCTCACTGAACTTGGGAGAAGACTGGATGAACTCAGTAAGAACTTCAACAGACAGAAAATGTAAGAAAGAGCCAATTAGAGCTGAAGAATACAATAAATGAAATGAAAAATACACTAAAGGAAACCAATAGCAGATTAAATTATGCAGAAAAACAGATAAGTGATCTGGAAACTAGAATAGTGAAAAATCACACAATCAGAACAACAAAAAGAAAAAGAGAATTTAAAAAAATGAGGATAGTTTCAGGGATTTCTGATACAACATCAAACAAACCAACATTCTAATTACAGGAGTCCCAGAAGGAGAAGAGAGAGAAAAAGACAGAAAACTTATGTGAAGAAATAATTGTTGAAAATTTCCCTAGTCTGGGAAAGGAAACAGACATCTAGGTCTAGGAAGCACAGAGAAAACCAAACAAGATGAATCCAAAGAGATGTATACCACAACATATTATAATTAAAATGACATGAATTAAAGATAAAGAGAGAATCTTAAAGCCAGCAAGAGAAAAACAACTAATCACATGCAATAAAAACCCTATAAGTCTATAAGCTGACTCTTCAGAGGACACTTGACAGGCCAGAAGGGAGTGGAAGAATATATTTAAAGTGCTGAAAGAAAGAAATGACAACATAGAATACTCTGTCTGGCAAGGTTATTATTCAGAATTGAAGGAAAGATAGTTTCCCAGATAAGCAAAAGCAAAGGAATTCATCACCACTAAACAAGCCTTACAAGAAATGTTAAAGGGTCTTCTTTTGGCAAAAAAGAAAAGGCCACAGATAAAAATAAGAATATATATGAATGAAAAATTCTCCCTGATAAAGGCAAATATAGAGTAAAAGCAGTGGATCAGCCATATATGACTAACCCCCAGCTAACATCATACTCAGCAGTGAAAAGTTGAAAACTGTTCCTCCAAGATCAGGAATAAAACAAGAATACCCACTCTCACTATGCTTATTCAGCATAGTATTAAAATTTCTAGCCACAGCAAATAGGCATGAAAAAATTAAATAATTGAAAGGGATCCAACTTGGAATGGAAGAAGTAAAACTGTCACCATTTGCAGATGACATAATACTATTTAGACTCCACCCCAAAGACTCTACAACAAAACGATTTAGAACTAAAAAATGAATTCAGTAAAGTTACAGGATACAAAATACATATACAGAAACCTGTTCCATTTCTATACACTAATAACGAACTATCAACAACTCCATTTACAGTTGCATCAAAAATAACAAAATGTACAGAATAAATTTAACCAAGGAGGTGAAAGACCTATCCTTGAAAAACTAAAAGGCATTGAGGAAAGAAATGGAAGATGACACAATAAATGAAAACATATATGGTGCTCATATGTGTTTAGCAGAATCAATATCATTAAAATTTACATTCTACCCAAAGCAATCTACAGATTCAATGTAATCCCTCTCAGAATACCCATAGCATTTTCCTCAGAACTAGAACAGATAATACTAAAATTTGTATGGACACATAAAAGACCCCAAATAGCCACAGCAACCTTGAGAAATAATAACAAAGATGGAGAAATCATGCTCCCAAGTTGAAACAATACTACAAAGGTACAGTAATCAAAATAGCAGGGTACTGGCACAAAAACAGACACATAGATCAATGGAACAGAATAGAAAGCCCAGAAATAAACCCATGCTCATATGGTCAATTAATCTACAACAAAGAAAGCAAGAATATACAATGGGAAAAAAGTCTCTTCAATAAATAATGTTGGGAAAATGGGACAGCTATATGCAAAAGAATTAAACTGGACCATTTTCTTACACCATATACAAAAATAAACTCAAATGGAATAAAGACTTAAAGGTAAATCCTGAAACAATAAAACTAGAAGAACACATAGGCAGTACCCTCTTTGATGTCAGTCTTAGCGGTATTCTTTTGGATATGTCTCTTCAGGCAAAGGCAACAAAAGCAAAAATAAACAAATGGGACTACGTCAAACTTAAAAGCTTTTGCACAGTGAAGGAAACAACTAACAAAATGAAAAGGCAACCTACAGAATGGGAGAAGATATTTGCAAGTGATATATCCAATAAGGGATTGATATCCAAAATATATAAAGAACTCATGCAACTCAATATCAAAAAAAGAAACTATTTGATTAATGGGCAGAGGAAATGAATAGACATTTTTCCAAAGAAGACATACAGATGGCCAACAGCACATGAAGAGATGTTCATCATCACTAAATCATTAGGGAAATGCAAATCAAAATTTCAATGAGATACCACCTCACAACTGTCAGAATGGCTACTATCAAAAAGACAAGGAACACAAGTGTTGGGAGAAAAGGGAACCCTAGTGCACTGTTGTTGGGAATGTAAATTGGTGCAGCTACTACAGAAAACAGCATGGAGGTTCCTCAAAAACCAAAACTAGAACTACCATACAATCCAGAAATTGCACTTCTGGGTATTTATCTGAGGATAACAAAAACACTAATCTGAAGAAGATATATGCACCCCAATATTCACAGCAGCATTATTTACAATTGCCAAGGTATGGAAGTTACCTATCCATTAATAGATGAATAGATAAAGAAGATGTGGTATTTATGCACAACTATTTACTCAGCCATAAAAAAAAAAAGGAATCAAATCTTGCCATCTGTGGCAACACGGATGGACCTGGAGGGTATTATGCTATGTGAAGTAAGTCAGACAGAGAAAAAGAAATACTGAATGATTTCACTTCATGTGGAATCTAAAAAACAAATGAACAAATAGAACAGGAACAGACTCATAAATAGAGAACAAACTGGTGGTTGACAGAAGTGAGGGGGTGGGGAGACAGACAAAGTAAGTGAAGGAGAGTAAGAAGTACAAACTTCCAGCTAAAAAATAAATAAGTTATGGGGATATAATATACACCATAGGGAATATAGTCAATAATATTGTAACAACTTGGGTGACAGATGTTGAGTAGACTTACAGCTAAGGTTATTTCATAATGTATAAAAATATCTAGCCACTATGTTAGACACCTGAAACTAATATAATATTAATGCTAATTATAATTCAATTTAAAAGAAATAAAATTAACCTATCTGTAATTTTTCCTCTCTCACCATGAAAGCCTTCTTAGAAGTTAAATGGCATTTATTTCACTTTATTTTGTAATCATGGGTCTCACATTACTGGAGGTCAGGGCCTAAGGTTTACTTATTTCAATATATACCATAAGTTCCTAATATAAAGTTTTGCCTTACTGGGAGCTTAATAATTTGTAACTAGAAAAATAGATTATTTCATTTACTTATTCACTACATTTTTCTTAAGCACTTTAAATGCAGTCATAAAGGTAAAATTTCCCTGTATTTTAAAGTCAAAGATGTATGATTGGTAAATGCTTTTTTATAAGGACCATTTTTCTAACTTCTGCATAAATATAAAGTTAGAGAAAGCAAAATATTTGCATGATTTTTTCTTTTTTACTTAAACCAAAATAATTATGTAATTTTGTTTCTTGAAGATATTTTTCTTCAATAGATGTTTCATTGTTTTCTAAGTGAACTTGAGCTATATCATTTAATAGAAAGTTTTAGAATGGATCTTTCCCACAGCAAACCCTCCAATGAAGTAATAAGTTCTGATTTCCTCCCTCTATGCCTTAAAAGATATCTACATCAAGTTTTTGAACCTAGACATTTTTGCACACTTCCTGAAGTAATACTTTTCATAAAGTTGTTTTCCTCCTCATTAAAGAAAGCACATCTCCTCCCTTCTAGATATTGATAGAAAGTATTTTTATGTGATTTCTAACTTGTGGTATTATTGTAACAAAAGTGGGCACAATTCGCCCATCCTGATTATTATTTCAGCATTTTAAAATAAATCCTTATACTTTACATATTATTTACATTATTTCTCTGTATTTTAATCCCTTTTGTGCTCCTCTTTTTCTAAATTTCTAACTTCATTATCATTTATTCATGTTTTAAAAGTCATGTCTAATTTACCGCTCTCTTTCTTCTTGACTTTACTTTTTTATTTAATGGCCAGAATATCATGTTTCTGTTCTCATTGTGTCTATCTCTGTTGCATCCAGCTCATTTCATTGTCCCACTAAAACTTGACAACCTTTCCTTATAGTGTAACACTCAATATTCATGTCCCAAATTTTTATTCTGTTGTCTTCCAGAACCCGTACTCCTTTAGAATGATGTTGAAAGATTCATGCCATCGGTGACAGCTGGTAAAATTAAATTAAAAAGTAGATGTCTCCATAATTATACTCTACAATGCTTTATAAAATGACTGTTTGTAAAAGAAATGTTACTGTCTCTTTGTTATGTGAAAAATTTATCTGACTTTAAAGGTCACTGTTATTTGACATCTGAATATTCTGTCGTGCCACAAATATTTTTAAAAGTCAAGCTTATAGTATTTAATTCTATCCTGAATATAATTTATTGAATAATTCAGGTGAAGTTAATTAAGTAGTATATCAGGAGGATGTTTGCATTTTTAATGTTCATACAATTATGAAGGTATCCTCATCTGCTTTGTCTGAAAAGGACTCTTTTGTCTGTTTTTGCCTAAGTGAGATGCCTCTGTAACTTCAATCAGAGTTTTTGCCACCATATTCAAAACAGAAGTGAATTTGGGTCACCCAGTCTTAAAAGCAATTCCACAGGCTTCACTTTATTAAGTGTCAGAGTTTGCACTGTTAGGTAGCTTTATTCCTTCTTCCCTAATGTGTAATATGCAAACAACACATTAATGCAGATTTCCTATCTATCCAATTCTAGAATCTAATTTCGGATGACCCCAAAAGATTGGAGATTAACATAGAAAGATGGATGGATAGATAGTTTTGAGATAGATATAGATCTCTAAAAATCATATGTAGCTTCAGTATGTTTTGAATGTTCAAGAATCAATTCAGGTCTCTGGTTTTGACTAGGTAGCAAATTTGAGTAAGACAAGCATAAATATTTCTGACATGAAAAGACATAATTGAGAAACTGTATTTACTAATGTACAACTGGAAATCACAAGCACTTCATTTGCTTAGTTCAACTGTGGTCAATAAATATTTGCATTTTGTTTATTATGTGCCTGGCACTGTGCGAAGCTCTGGACCCTATCCAAGGGTTACTGAGTTAAGGTGTAGATGACACCAAAATATAGATAGCATACCATAGTATGGTTGGTGAATGCTATAATCACAGAACAGAATTCCTCCAATGGGCATTTAGCACATAATGTGAAAACACACAATTTTTTCTCAACAAATATTATACTTTCATTGAAGACAAATACATTAGAAAACATAACACTTGAAAATTATTATGTACAATTAATAATTTCCTTGAAGCTATATGATAATTGGGGCAAATGGGATGACTTTTCTAAATTATCTCTATAAGTACCTCATCTTCCACCTAATGTGTTTTAGTGTAGATTACTGTACAGATTTTTTTAATCCTGTTTTTGAACATTCTTCTTATATTCAGCAAAGTTAAAAATATATTTAAACTGTTAGTAAATAGATATAAGGGTCTTAACGCTATGGCTTTTAGGGAGATTCTCCCCAAAGTTATAATGAACAATCCATACTTAAATTTCTACTGTCAGTTCCAAATTTATATTAACTTATGTTTACTTTTAATGAAATTTTTACGAAAGAGAAAGCCTAACAGGCTATACAAAGAGCCCATCTATTCTTGTGTCCCTTTCTCTAGACCATTGCTATCCGATAGAACATTCTACCATGGTGGAAATATTACAAATCATCAGTTTCCAATACGGTTATCCACTAGCCACATGTAGCTGCTCAGCATTTGATATATGGCTACTGCAACTACAGAACTGCATTTTTAATCATATTTAATTCTAACTAATTTAACTTACCACATGTCACTAGTGTCTAATGCATTGGACAGTCAAACTGGAGGTATTTACCTGTATAATAATAAAATACATATTTAGCTCCTCAACTCTTCTGTTCCTCTTTGCCCTCAAAACAGACTTTGGCAGGAAAAATGTAATACTGAGATCTGCTGCTTTGAGGATCTGAAGAGAAAAACTGACCAACAGTCTGAGGTACAGCTGCTGCAGGGAGCATAACTGACGATGGCACCTGGTGCTGCGTCTGAATCCACCACCAAGTTGTGCTGAGCCCACTCTTCTCAAACGCTCCTGTCAGTGAATGTGCATAATAGGGATACTGAGCTGAGCCCATTTATGCAAGATGCAAGATGCCTCTGAAGGATGACTTTGACTTGAGGAGGCACCCTTGGCCTGGCAGAAACCTTCTTAGGCCTATACTACTGTTTGAGAATCTGCCTATCAACTGTCCTTTATTTCTTCTCCCTTTCACAGTAGTCAGATCTGTACCCTAATCTTACGGTTCTCTTCAAAAATTCCAACTCCCTCCTCTTTTTTCTTCACAGGCTTTTCACCCTACAAAGCTCTTGCACATCTAAACCCATCTTGGCAAATGCTACTCAGAGGATCTGAACCAACACACAGGCATTTTCC